>NC_046627.1:807128-935861 GCF_900324465.2 Anabas testudineus | reverse complement strand
CAAACAATATACACTGCTGGCATCTCTGCTACCTCTACTACTACTGCTACAACTTATCATACTCCAAATACTACTGCCAACACTAATACCCTACTAAATACTCTTAGACATGTACTCCCAATATTAGTATTTAAACTACTGCTGACTAGTAGGCTAATAAAACTGTGTACTGTAAAACTGTTAAGAATACTACTGGTACTATTACACAGCTAGTACCTATGATAGTACTACTATGACTAAATGTATTTCTACATAGGTGACATGTGTAGTACACGTGTCACCTATACAAACACAAATGGTAACAAAACTTCTATTACAATGCTACTACTACTACTACTACTACTACTACTACTACTTCTACCACAACCTGTTATGCTAACAGTAAGTTACTAAAACTACTACACATAGTACTACACAACTACTAGTTATAAAACTAACACAACTTTTTTAGATTAGGATTTTTCTATTACTACTAAACTTCCACAAATAGTAAAACTTTAATCATCAAAGAACCTTTTAGTGCAGAATCTTGATTTTCTTCCACTGTCTTCAGTGTCTCAGTAATTAGTGATATGAATATGAGAGAATATTTGATTTCCTGTGATATAAAAACTGTTCAAGTTGATAAATAAATGACTTCCTGTTTGTTCAAGTCTACATCTGTCGTACATGTGACGACTCTTTAAAGTTACTGTAGAAACCTACATTTATACCCTGTATTACTTCTACCTCGTCCATGTCCATCTCTGTCTCCGTCTCTGTCTCTGTCTCTGCCTCTGTCTCCGTCTCTGTCTCTGTCTCCGTGTCTGTCTCTGTCTGGACTTTGTGCCTCTGCTGTTTGTCTGATTTTAAACATTCAGCTCTGTGACCTTGAGACTGCTGAAGGTCAACGTCCTGAAGCTTTTTGTGCAGCGTATGTAAAACCTGAGATTTAACCCTGTACTGAACCAGAGTCTCTTACAAAGAGCTGAGAATTAAAGGAGACCTTCAAAATAAAAGAGGGAAGTGAATCAGGTTTGGGCCGTTACCAAACTAGGAACTTCAGAACAGGAAATAGACGAGACGCACGCACACAAAGAACCAGCGGCTGGTTCACACAGTGACCAACCAGAGCCCAGAGCTATCTGCTGCTGAAGCCTACCTGAGTTGTTGGAGATCAGCGGGGTGTGTCGTCTTGGCCGCCTGTCTGTCTGTCTGTCTGTCTGTCTGACTGTCCGACTGACGTGGAAAGTATCCGTCCGTCACGCTGCACGGTTTTTATAGACGCTCCCTGGTAGTGGGGAGGAGGAGGAGGAGAATGCTGGGTGGTGAGACAGGGAGTGTCTGCATGGGACAGACCTGCAGGAAGCAGAAAAAACCACACACACACACACACACACCCACACACACACACACACACACAGTACTCTGACTCTTAACTAAACAGGAGAATCATTAAGAGAAAACTATTTAAAAGTACACATATAAACTGTGAACCTACTGTCAGCAGTGTTAGTGAGTGTGGAGACACAGCAACGTAAAGTTGCAGCAACAGCAGAAATAGAACTTCAGTAGTTCAGTATTTCCATAGGTCGTATAAAAAGGTCAGCAGCTTTAGGTACACACGTCGTTTTTAGCAGTATTTGAAGCAGTATTAGCATCAGCAGCATCATACTACAGTATATTTACTGCTCTGTGTGTGTAACGATGAATTCTTCTATAAATTCAGATCTAAATAAGGTTTTTAAATATATTAATGTTTGTTTTTATTTAGCACGGTGCAGGTCACCTTAAAGTTTCTGTACTCTGACTTCAGAGTACTACAGAAGAATCACTACCACACGAAGTGTGCACTAGAGCAACAGTCCCTAACTCACACAGAGAAGGTCAAAGTTCAGCTAAGGGGAAATGTGAGACACACACTGCAAAGGGCAGTAACCCCAACACACACAAGACACCAGTACCCTTTACACTCACCTTTAACTGTACCTCTCACACACACACACGCACACACACACAGTAACACACACACAAGACACCAGTACCCTTTACACTCACCTTTAACTGTACCTCACACACACACACACACACAGTAACACACACACACACACACACAGTAACACACACACACACACACACAGTAACACACACACACACAGTAACACACACAGTAACACACACAGTAACACACACAGACTAACACACACAGTAACACACACACAAACACACACAGTAACACACACACACAATAACACACACACACACAGTAACACACACACACACACAGTAACACACACACACACACACACAGTAAACACACACACACAGTAACACACACACACAGTAACACACACACACACAGTAACACACACACACACAGTAACACACACAGTAACACACACACACAGTAGCCTTTACTGCAGACTTAATATAGCTGCACATGACTGAGGGGGGGGGGCAGCTAATTTCAAACTGTACCCTCCTTTTATCTTAGTTTCTGCAGTATGTGTCTGTATTATTGTAGTACACTGAGTAGTAGTAGTACTCCTAACGTGTGTGCATGGTCCCACTGTCACCAGGCTGCAGTATCAATACTGCATGTTTGAACAGAGAGTACTTGTACACAAGTCAATAATTACAACACACTGTGATGAAGTAACAGTGCAACAGGTCAGATAACTGCAGCAGCAGTGGAGGTAGTAGTAGTAGAAGTAGTAGTAGTAGTAGTAGTAGTAGTAGTAGTAGTAGTAGTAGTAGAAGTAGTAGTAGTAGTAGTAGTGGTAGTAGTAGTAGTGGTAGTAGTACATTTACATTTAGTCATTTAGCAGACGCTTTTATCCAAAGCGACTTACAAGTCATTACAAGGTACAATGGTAGGCAGGGCAGCGTGAGGAGGTCTTGCCTAAGGACCCCTACTGGAGGTAGACCACAGCTGGGATTTGAACCCCAGTGATGTTACCACTACACTAACCAGCTGCCACAGTAGAAGTAGTGGTAGTAGTAGAAGTAGTTGTAGTAGTAGTAGTAGTAGTAGTAGTAGTTGTAGTAGTAGAAGTAGTATGCTGCAGTTATAAATGCAGTGATAATAATAATATTACTAGTGATAGTAGTTAGAATTAGCTGTACCATAGTGATACTAGTAGTAGTAATCAAGCACTAGATGGTAACAATGTTATTAGTTGCAGTGGTAGTAACTGCAGTACCACAGATACTTCAGTATGTTTTATTCTGTATGATAGTAGCAGTTGTAGTAACTGCAGTACCACAGATACTTCAGTATGTTTTATTCTGTATGATAGTAGCAGTTGTAGTAACTGCAGTACCACAGATACTTCAGTATGTTTTATTCTGTATGATAGTAGCAGTTGTAGTAACTGCAGTACCACAGATACTTCAGTATGTTTTATTCTGTATGATAGTAGCAGTGGCAGTAACTGCAGTACCACAGATACTTCAGTATGTTTTATTCTGTATGATAGTAGCAGTTGTAGTAACTGCAGTACCACAGATACTTGAGTATGTTTTATTCTGTATGATAGTAGCAGTTGCAGTAACTGCAGTACCACAGATACTTGAGTATGTTTTATTCTGTATGATAGTAGCAGTTGTAGTAACTGCAGTACCACAGATACTTCAGTATGTTTTATTCTGTATGATAGTAGCAGTTGTAGTAACTGCAGTACCACAGATACTTGAGTATGTTTTATTCTGTATGATAGTAGCAGTTGTAGTAACTGCAGTACCACAGATACTTGAGTATGTTTTATTCTGTATGATAGTAGCAGTTGTAGTAACTGCAGTACCACAGATACTTCAGTATGTTTTATTCTGTATGATAGTAGCAGTGGCAGTAACTGCAGTACCACAGATACTTGAGTATGTTTTATTCTGTATGATAGTAGCAGTTGTAGTAACTGCAGTACCACAGATACTTGAGTATGTTTTATTCTGTATGATAGTAGCAGTGGTAGTAACTGCAGTACCACAGATACTTCAGTATGTTTTATTCTGTATGATAGTAGCAGTGGTAGTAACTGCAGTACCACAGATACTTGAGTATGTTTTATTCTGTATGATAGTAGCAGTTGTAGTAACTGCAGTACCACAGATACTTGAGTATGTTTTATTCTGTATGATAGTAGCAGTTGTAGTAACTGCAGTACCACAGATACTTCAGAAACAACACAGAGTTTTTCAGAATAAACATTTTGGTCTCTTTATTTTTCAGGTGTGTGTTTTTCCTTTACAGAGCTGTTCTAGGATGCTGGTCCGTCTCCGCTGTAAAACATGTAACACTGGCTCCGTGTTTTAAACAACAACACCTCAGTCAGACGTGAACACGCGTTCACGCTCATCACCGCTTCATAACATGGACTAAAACTTGAAACACTTTATTTATCCCTGATCACAGAGGACACCTGGAAGCTCCAGATAATAAAAAACTAAAGAAGCTCAGAACAGAGGCCGTTTTCCAGAGGGGACACGCAGAGGGAGGCAGTCATCTTGTTGGGGGGGGGGGACGGTGGCCATGGGTTCTCACATGTTGTTTCTGCCTCAGGTAGGTAACAATACCGAACACCTTGGCAGACACCTGTCCTCCAGAGGCTTCCTTAGTGCCAATACCGATGACTATAGCTGCAGAGACAAGGTTTAATAAAGGTGTTAATAAAAACAGCGTCAGGGCGCTGAAGAGAGGATTAAACCTACTGACACGGTTCACAGAACAGAACAGGAAGTGAAAGTAGGAGTTCAGCAGCTTTCATACGTTCAGCACTTACAGGAATTAAACAATATCTTAAAAAGGCAGAGTTAACTGGTACAAAAGCAGCTGATCAGACAGGTTTAATGGAAACTGAATCCACAATCTACAGCTGATGATGTGGTGAACAACACGTGACAACATGAATCCCAACACACTGAGGTTAAAAAGACTTCAAACTGAGTTAGTGAGATATTATTAAACCTTAATGACGTGTGGGGACGTCACGAACATTCAGTACTGAACAGGTTCAATTTGACCTGATGATGCTGGAAATTCACTCCAGTTAATCCATGAATGTCTTGATGGAGGTGGTAAACTGAGACTCAGCCTGGTAGCATGTCCACTAATAAACCACAGCGTCTGTGACATAAGAAGAAATAGACAAACAGAGAGAGGAGGTCTCACCTGTCAAAGTGTAGCCCACACATACACTGAAGGTGTTGCCCTCAGCGTCTGCTGCAGTCTTGAAGTCGATGCACCACAAACCGTCGGTGTCCTTGTTATTTCGCAGCATCCTGCACTTGTACGGTCCGATGGTCGGGCTGCATTGGCCAAAAGTCGACCCATCTCCACACAGCACTTTCATTTGTTCGGGCTGAGGGTAAAACGAGCAGAGAAACACGTATTACCATCAGAAAGCAAAGACCATCAATTTAACAGAATAAAATGTTCACATGTATTAAACACGGTCGTGTTGTTAATAATGTGTTTCTGTCAGACCAAACTATTCGACTAGATGTCGTATGGGAGCACATGTTGACGGTGACGGCCGTATCGTTTCAGGAGCTTCATTAAACTGGTTGAACTTGTTTGTCTGGTGTGATGTTTTCAATGTGTTCTGAATCACTGCGACACAACCATGTTACAGCTGGAGCCACCAATCCACCCACTTCTAATCCAATAAATATCAAAACGTTATGTATTAATTACCTATATTGTGGTAAAATAATTCATTATTAAGTTAAAATAAAGACTATATGATGATTTTAAACCAAACGTCTTTGGGTTTTAAACAACAGGACACGACCTGCTCTCAGTAAACGCTTCTTATTTCCAGTCGTACCACAGAAACAACCACGATGGAAAACAACAGAGTCTCTGTGCTGCTGAAAACTGACGGTGCTGTTAACAGATGCACGTCTCATGATGTTCAGAGGGAGCGGAAGCTGAAGCACTGAAAGGATTTGAAGAGACATTTCATTCTCTGTTCCTGCTCAGCGTGCACAGCTACAACACACATCACTCAGCCACAGTGTATCCCTGACACTTCAACTGCTCTCAGTGGTTCTGTAATGAAATGTATTTAAAACTGAATGTAAGGAACCCACTTGAAGCGTCACCTCACTAAACTTTAGTTTGACAGAAGTGCATCAGTACAACTGTGAACTGACTCCTTTAGTACGCTACCCAGTGAAAGAAGATGAAGTGTTAACAGACATAAAGCAGTTGAAGTGTGTAACATACTGCAGAGAGCTTTAACCTGTTGCTATGTAAATGTAGGTGAACTGTAACGGAGCAGGACAACGAGGCAGCATGTAGACTTCTGAAATCAGAGGTGTGGTTGTGTCTGTGCTGATTTTAAAACGCCACTGATTGATGTTCCACGTTCACACGGAGTCTGAGCTGAGCTGCAGAATAAGAGACCAGATAAAAGTGGAAAGAATGTGTGGAGGACAAGTTACGACACGACACACACACACACACACACACAGCGCTGCTGCTGCTGCTTGCAGAGACAAAAACCACTTCCTGAAACCACCCAGCAGTCGGAGCTGAGACCTGCCGTGCAGTGTGAAGTAACACACCCAGGCACCGACATGCATTCACTCTGTGTGTGTGTGTGTGTGTGTGTGTGTGCGGTCACTCGGGGTTAAAGGTTAAACACTATCTGGTTGCAAACAAACGCTGCAGGTGAGTGTGTGTTTGCCTCACACACTCCTATGTTGCGCAACAGCAGCAGCATCTCTGAGCTCCTCCACCCTCTTCACCTCAGTGTGTGAGGCAAAAACGAGAAGTGAGCGTCTCCACTTCCTGTATTTGCCGCTCTTTTTGGCATCGTGTCCTTATAAGGCAGCTGAAGACACACTCTGTCTGCAACACGGAAAAAAAACACACACACACCCGGAAACGACGAAAACTGCTGCTTCTCAACGAAACCTCAGAGACAAAGTGTCTTCATCGCCTCAGCAACAGTTCAGTCCTCAGCAAGTGAATGAAAATCTTATTTTACATGATCACACACAAAAAGCTACAGGTCCATCAAACCTCTCGTATTCAGACCCCCCCCTCTGCTGCCTCTTGTCTCAGGACTGATGTGGAAACCAGTTTTAACCACTGGTTTGCACAACTTCCTTTTGCAGAGCAGCAACTCCTGCACTACCTGCTTCTTTCCTGCAGCACCTGAACGCAGCAGCAGCAGCAGCAGCAGCAGCAGCAGCTCCACCCGCCTTCATGACAGAGCGGGAAGCAGCCGAGCAGCTAGCTCGACATGCCCCGCACAACCACGACTGGAGCAGCCTGCAGAAAAACGCACTTAAAGCTGCTGTAAAATCGTGAAGCGTGTTCTTAAAATGATAAGAAAATCAGCCAATGGGGCGACAGCTCAGGCTGTGATGTCACCTGTTGCTCTTTAAAAATCAGGGCTGGTTTATAAAGTTGGGGAGTTTTCTGAATTATTTTGACCTGTGGTGAAAAACATGTTTCTCTGAAACAAAGATCAAGTTTTAAAGGTTTTTAAACTTAATGTTAAGGGGACTTTAAACACTTCACTGGTTTTTAAGGGTAAAGATGAACCTTTACATATGTGCTGTTTTAGAAGGAGGAAGTGGAAACACTTCACTGCTGACTGGGTTTTTTAAATAAAACTTCTTCCTGGACAGAGACAGAGACTCTGTTTTAACAAACGTGAAGGTTGACGCTCATTTTCTGTGTCTGTGCCTCATTTTTCATGTTAGAAGTCAAACGTTGAGGACGTGTACGTTAAGGTCTGTGTGTGTTTTTACCGTCACTGTGATGCCGGGTGAGGAGGCCCAGACAGATGGAGGGTTCTTCCCGCAGATGACTGCCAACCTGACTGGGACTGTCCCGCTCGGGTCAGCCGTCATAATGTTGGTAATGTACGAGTCCCACGACATCCTGATCTATAAGAAATAACAACAAGGACAACCGGCCTGAGTCTAAACAATCACAACAGACCAACGAGCCATCAGACACACTGTGATGAGTGAGACCACGTCAGCTTACCTGTGCAGGTAGAGTCTCAGGTATGTGGAAGAGGGGGAAGAGAAGGAGCCAAATGCAGAAAGTAGGAAGCCCCGCGCTCTTATATACATGTGACCACTCCCAGTGAGCAGGCTGCTTCCTGCCTCGCTCGCTGTCACTCTCTCTCACTGGGTGTCTGCCTCGCTCGCCCACTCTCGCTCACTCTCTCACTCTCTCACCTGGGAAGTGAATAACAAGGAAGTGGTGCTGCGAGCAACACTAGAGCACACAGAGCACCTCCACCCCCCCAGCGTGAACCCGAATCCTTCCCCAACCTTAAAACCTGAATGTTCAGCCTGAACTTGGAGGTCGGGGACGACCCACACTGTCCTCAGGCTGCACAAATGTCCTCAGGTTACAAAGACGTCCCAGTGTTGAGTCAGGACACACCCCGGTCCAGTAGGAGACTCCCTGCTGCAGGAAAACCTGAACACAAGTGGCCTGCTGGACGTCTTGGAGACGCATGGGCGGCTGTTAAAGGTGTCATGTCTCAGCTGTGTCCTGGCTGTGGGGCCACTTAGTCTCTCTGTAGTTCTATTTCTAACCTGAACCTGATTTGAACTGGGTCCAATCTGATCCTGACTATGACCAGGTCTGATTCTAACCTGCTCCCTGGTTCAGAACATGTCTCTGAGTGTCTCTGAGTGTCTCTGCAGACACACACAGACTCATGAGATCACATCTACTGCACTAAAATAACCTGTGCAGAAACAAATCAGTGTGAGAGACAGATGAGGGAAATCCTGAACGAGAGACTGTAGGACAGGATGTGATGACAGGACTGAAGCTGTCTGCTTCAGTTTGCATCGGTCCGACTCAGGATCACTGCAAAGACCAAAGTCTGAGCAGCTGAGCTCGAGCTGCCTGAACGTGGTTCTGTGAGCAGAAAGCTGCTGCAGAGTTTCAACAAACCACTTCCTCTTGACCTGTTTCACTTTGTGTCAACACTGACTGAAGCTGCTGCTGCTGCTGTGGACGGATCCTCACACAGCCGGTCACAAAGGATCCGAAACCCTCCGACCCCCGGACCAGAAGAGACTTTGAACGACTTGGTGGCCACGTTGTGTCTCTTTGCAGTACTTTTGGTTTTTAATGTATATTTGTAGTTTTTTAATGTATATTTGTAGTTTTTTAATGTATCTTTGTAGTTTTTTTTATGTAACTTTGTATTTTTTAAATGTATCTTTGTAGTTTCTAATGTATCTTTGTAGTTTTTAATGTATCTTTGTAGTTTTTTAATGTATCTTTGTAGTTTTTAATGTATCTTTGTAGTTTTTTTTATGTATCTTTGTAGTTTTTAATGTATCTTTGTAGTTTTTAAATGTATCTTTGTAGTTTTTAAATGTATATTTGTAGTTTTTTAATGTAACTTTGTAGTTTTGGAGCCTCTTTAAAGACGTTTTGTATTTCTTCTTTCTAGAACCACGTTGTACAAATATCACTGAATCATCTAAAACCTATATTCCATTCACAGTAGCACAAAGAGGCTGAGGACTGAATAGAAATACTGAATGTCCTCCATCTTGGGGCCCTCAGGGGCCAATGATGTAAAAATACAAATCAGCATTAATCTGTGGTGGAAATCACTTCATTGGCTCAGGAACACATCTGAAAACCACCCTCAGTGAACAGGTTTATTCAACCATGCCAAGAAAAACCTGTATCTAAACAGAGGAGGTCCAGGACTGTGGAGACCTCCTCGGGCCGGGGCTCATGTACAGTGGACTGGAAACTGCTGAGTGGGATGTTTTAACTAATAACTCTGGACGCAGCGTCCTCCTCCTGAGGAGGTGAGGGACCTGTTGATGTCGGTCGCCTCAGTTCCCAAACGCTCACTGATCCTGATAAAAAGAAGAAGTGATGAACCTCGTCTTTAAAACTTGATGTGTTGTCTTTTCTTTACGTTTTTCACTTCGTCCCGATGTGTCTGGAAACTCTTGTTTTGTGTCTGTGGTTGTTTTGTTAGTTTTGGTCTCTGATAGGTTGACGTCACTCTGCGGTTGGTTCTTCTTACCAGGAATAATTGTTAAGTCACTTCAGAGGCTGTCGGCTGGGAAGCCGCTCACTAATCCATCAACAGCTGCTGCTACACCCACTGCAGTGCATCCTGGGACTTGCAGTTCAGCACCATGAAGCATTAGTTAGCTGCAGCTCCAGCATTAGTCTCCGTTTGAAAGAGTTTTAGAGGAGTTTAAAGGTGAATTCCTCCAGATAGAGGACTCTTCTGGTCCGGTGTTGGTTCATGTTTCTGCTCTGCTCACACTCGCTGCATTCCTCAGCACACACACACATACCTGAGCCAGTTTAGACCTGCGGACATCAGGAGGCTGATACAGTCTGAGGGACAAGTCCGAACGCAGCCTGCTGCTGCCTCAGAAAGACACTGCCTGAAGTACTAACATTTCACAGTACTGCCACAGCTTGTACTGCGACAGCAAACGCATCAGGGTGAAGTGAGGTGGACTCATGGAAAGGCTGTAACTCATAGAACGAGGGTTACGTAACTACAGCTGTCAGAGCATTACTGCAGTAATGACGGTACAAATACTACAACACCAAGTACAGTAGACTAGTTACTGCAGCAACCACGGTACAAATACTACAACACCAAGTACAGTAGACTAGTTACTGCAGCAACCACGGTACAAATACTACAACACCAAGTACAGTAGACTAGTTACTGCAGCGACCGCGGTACAAATACTACAACACCAAGTACAGTGGACTAGTTACTGCAGCGACCACGGTACAAATACTACAACATCAACTACAGTAGAGTAGTTACTGCAGCAAACACGGTACAAATACTACAACACCAAGTACAGTAGAGTAGTTACTGCAGTAACTACAGTACAAATACTACAACATCAAGTACAGTAGAGTAGTTACTGCAGCAAACACGGTACAAATACTACAACACCAAGTACAGTAGACTAGTTACTGCGGCGACCACAGTACAAATACTACAACAACAAGTACAGTAGACTAGTTACTGCGGCGACCACGGTACAAATACTACAACACCAAGTACAGTAGACTAGTTACTGCAGCAACCACGGTACAAATACTACAACACCAAGTAGAGTGGAAATATTCACAGCAGTACTGGTTACTGCATCTGTTACAGGATAAATACTAGTACATCAAGTACAGCAGAACTAACAGTAATATTAGTCAGTACTGACAGTAGTACTCATTATGGCAGCAACAGGTGTGAGTACTACAAGTATTACCAAATACGTAATAGAGTAGAACTAATAAAAGTATCAGAATGCAGCAGCGAGAGTCCTCACTAGAAGCAGAAGATATGAGCACATCACCTCTATCTTATCTACACTTCATTGGCTCCCCGTGAAATTTCGCATTGATTTTAAAATACTACTTTTGACATTTAAAGCATTAAATGGTCTTGCGCCGCAGTATCTAAGTGAACTGCTAGTGTCTTATGATCCACCACGCCTACTTCGATCAAAGGATGCTGGCTGCCTGTCAGTACCTCATATCATAAAAACTACAGCTGGGGGCAGAGCTTTTTCTTACAAAGCCCCAAAGTTATGGAATAGCCTTCCAAATAGCGTTCGGGACTCAGACACAGTCTCAGTGTTCAAGTCTAGGCTGAAAACCTATTTATTTAGTCAAGCATTTCAGTAAATAGATCTGGGAAGGACTCATGGACGTAGAGCATTATGGTGAACTGGTATGTTTAGATGCTGTCTTCCCAACTCTCACTGATCACTCGGGTTTGTTGATGGTGAAGTGTTTGGTTGCTCTACATCCCAGTGCGCCCTCATGTCTGTGTTTTCTTCTGAACCCACTCTTTTAGTTAGGCTGTCATAATTAGTCCTGCCGGAGTCCCTGCTGCACTACACTAAATATACATTCACCTCAAACTTTATCTGACTGTGAATACAACTAACTGCAATCTCTCCTCTTCTCTCTCTTTCCCTCTCCCTCTCTCTTTTCCCTCTTCCTGTCTCTCTGTCGAGCTACACGTCATTCCACCCTTTTCCCTCTGGACCTGTCTGACTCGTCCTGACGCCCAACTTCTGGCTGGAGATCTCGTCGCCTGGATCCACCGTTTGCCCTTTGGGATGCGTTTGGAGACTGGATTGGTCACAAGCTACTATGAAGTCGGTCCCGGCCTCGGCGGACGTCGGAAGCTGTTTCTTGGAGGTCTCGACTCAACGCTCGATAGTCAAGGAATGGAACAAGTCTGCCTGCAATAACTAACTGGACTCCATATTAACTTAAAGACTTTAACTGTTATACTGGACTGCCTGCTGCCTACACAGCATGTAATCACCCATATGAGGATGGGTTCCCTGTTGAGTCTGGTTCCTCTCAAGGTTTCTTCCTGTTGCCTTCTCAGGGAGTTTTTGACAGCCGTGTTAGTACCAGTTGAAGTAGATCTGGGACAGTATTTGGAGTATTTGGAGTAAATTAAACAGTATTACACTATTAAATTACTACTGTGACACGGAGCGATCTGATTGGACGATTGTGTGTTTCTGTCTATCTCTGCGAGGACCAGGTCCCAGGTCTAACAGGTACAGACAGGTAAAAGGTCTCTGTGCAACCTGCTCAGTGTGAGTGACCTCTGACCCCGGGGGGCAAGTTTGTGAAGAATGTGAAAGATGCAGCATCAGTCGGTCGACTCTGATCTGTGTGTGTGTGAGGGGCAGGAAAGGTGGTGTGGCTCCACCTGACGAGTTTCTACAAGTAGTTCTACACAGTATCTACAGTATGAATACCACAGAGGGAAACACACACACACACACACACACACACACACACACACACACACACACACACACACACTCACACACACACACACACACACACACACACTCACACACACACACACACACACACACACACTCACACACACACACACACACACACACTCACACACACTCTCACACACACTCACACACACACACACACACACACACACACACACACACACACACTCACACACACTCTCACACACACTCACACACACACACACACACACACACACACACACACACACACACACACTCACACACACACACACTCACTCTTATTCTGTCTCTTTGATGACAGGAAGTAGCAGCTCAAACCAAACCCCATTCACAGTTTACTCATTTCTCATTTCAGCTGCGTGAACTTGTTGTTTTACTGGAAACGTTTGAATTTCATCCTGCACGTTAAAAACGTGGAGTCAGCTTCAGTTTGACGTCAGAAACTGAGTCTGGAGGTAAATTTACTACGTCTGAACACTGAACATGTAAATATAACTGTGTTAAAGTACTCTGAGACTGATGCACTGTCACAGTAGACATCAATATGATGTAGTACTGTGGTGATGTAGCTGGAGATGTAGCTGGTGATGTAGCTGGTGATGTAGCTGGTGATGTAGCTGGTGATGTAGCTGGTGATGTAACTGGTGATGTAGCTGGTGATGTAGCTGGAGATGTAGCTGGAGATGTAGCTGGTGATGTAGCTGGAGATGTAGCTGGAGATGTAGCTGGTGATGTAGCTGGAGATGTAGCTGGAGATGTAGCTGGTGATGTAGCTGGTGATGTAGCTGGTGATGTAGCTGGTGATGTAGCTGGTGATGTAGCTGGTGATGTAACTGGAGATGTAACTGGAGATGTAGCTGGAGATGTAGCTGGTGATGTAGCTGGTGATGTAGCTGGTGATGTAACTGGAGATGTAGCTGGAGATGTAGCTGGTGATGTAGCTGGAGATGTAGCTGGTGATGTAGCTGGTGATGTAGCTGGAGATGTAGCTGGAGATGTAGCTGGTGATGTAACTGGAGATGTAGCTGGAGATGTAGCTGGAGATGTAGCTGGTGATGTAGCTGGTGATGTAGCTGGTGATGTAGCTGGTGATGTAGCTGGAGATGTAGCTGGTGATGTAGCTGGAGATGTAGCTGGAGATGTAGCTGGTGATGTAGCTGGTGATGTAGCTGGAGATGTAGCTGGTGATGTAGCTGGAGATGTAGCTGGAGATGTAGCTGGTGATGTAGCTGGAGATGTAGCTGGTGATGTAGCTGGAGATGTAGCTGGAGATGTAGCTGGAGATGTAGCTGGAGATGTAGCTGGTGATGTAGCTGGAGATGTAGCTGGAGATGTAGCTGGAGATGTAGCTGGAGATGTAGCTGGTGATGTAGCTGGAGATGTAGCTGGTGATGTAACTGGAGATGTAGCTGGTGATGTAGCTGGAGATGTAGCTGGTGATGTAGCTGGTGATGTAGCTGGAGACCCAGTGAGGGCGGAGACGAGGACCTCGTGCTGTCAGTCCTACTGTAAGTCTGTGATCCTTCAAAGACCAGGACCAGGTCTTAGATGCAGGTCCTGGACTGTAGAGAAGCAGCAGAGGTTCTTTAAAAACCACCTCACAAAGTGACCACGTACCTGTTCTGTGTTTAGTACAGGTCTAGTGTATTTCTACTTCAGTATTAGTAGTACATGTCATAGAAGTACATGTTGTACTTTTACTCCCCAACACGTGCATGATAACATACTGTAGTATTCTGCATGAGTACTTTTACTTATTTTTAGTACTTTTACTTAAGTAACATTTTGAATGCAGGACTTTTACTTCTATTTCTACTCTGCAGTACTACTATTAAATATAATCTACAGTGAGTACTACTACTAAAGTACTACTTTAGTACTACTTCCACTGTATTAGTTCAGTGGACTGGTGTCCAACCTAGAGTCTGGGCCCCTCCAAAGGGTCACAGACTCATCAGGGGGGTCGTGTGTGTTTCACTTTAGTCTCAGACTGAGAAACGTTTCCTCTTCATCCTCGAACCTCCTGACTGTCTCCAGGATTCTGTCTCCTGGAGACGTGATGTCCAGCGTCCAGCGCCCTCCGTGTGGACGTCCCCCTGCTCTTTGGTCTTTATTGAACTATTGACCTGGTGAAGAGCTGATTGTGGAGCGGACAGCTGCTCGGACATGTTGTGAACTGTGAAGGATTTGACGTGAAGAGCCGAGCCGAGCTCCACCGAGGCCGACCGGGCGGAGGAAGAGCTGAATGTCACACACTTCCTCACCAACGGCAAACGCTCCTCTTCTGAGTCAAGTCGAAAGACAGAGAAGCGAGTGTGAGAAGAGGAAGTGGTGTCTCTGTCGCATTTTAATCAATAGAAGCTCAGCGTGTCCTTATATGGAAACAGCAGCTTTACTAATGAGAGGCTCTTATAATGCACGTTTTTATCAGGGTCACCACCCCCACTTCCTGTCACACACTTCGACTTCCTGCCTGCACATACAGCTTTTCACTCAAACGTCTGCAGATGTGCTGCAGATTCTCGAGGCCTGAGACTAAACGGGAACAAAAAACAGTTGCTAAAGACAAAC
The DNA here is from genome assembly GCF_900324465.2 of Anabas testudineus. NCBI lineage: Eukaryota > Metazoa > Chordata > Actinopteri > Anabantiformes > Anabantidae > Anabas > Anabas testudineus. The sequence continues at coordinate 920,504 of NC_046627.1, read as the reverse complement.
TGCTGGACCACAGGCGCCGTGACACAACATCGGCTCAGTGTCACGCTACTAAAACATCCCAAGCTCCTCCGGGGTTTGTCCTCAGAGCAGTAATGTGATTTCATTCCTTTTTCACTGTTCGCTTCATGAACTGTGTCACAGGAAGCTGGGAGGAATAAAACTCTGCACGTGACAGGGGAACATTGTTCACGGTACAAGTTCACTAATACAGAGCCTGAAATACAAATACTTCACATTCTGTATTCAAGAGAAGTACTTAGTGCAGTTTTAAAGTGTACTTTAAGTGTACTTGTACTCAGAAAGTGAACAGTTTGGACATTCGACTGAGTCCCTGATTAAAACATGTGAGTCTCTGCTGAACCTGATGCTGATGAGTTTATAATGAAATTATAAAACGAGTTCGACGTGAACGACGACTGTTTGAAGAAGAAAACTGAAGGTAAATAGTTACGTGTACTAATTAAAACCTGACGAGTTGAGCCGGTACAACTGTTTCCAGCTTTCAGAAAGAATTTACTTTAAGAACAAGAAATATAACAAAACAGCAGGAGGGAAATAAAAATATAGGACGAGCAGAGGAAGTTAGTTTAGTCTGAACCAGTTCAGGACCGACACTCTGTTGAAGTCCTGGACCGACTGTGTTCGACTTGTTCCTAACGATGAGTCCTAACTGTAAAACTAGAACTTTAATGACTCAGTTAATGAGTTGACATGAGCTGCAGGCTCTGACTTCTAATGTCTACAACTCAAACAAGGATTATGTTACTGTACAGTCTGGGTTCATGTCAGTTCAAGCTGTGAAACATCTTAAAAGGTACAAGTGACTTCATAAAACTGAACGACCTCTAATGTAGAAGGTCAGGGTTCGTTTGACCAGTTTCACCTTTTCACCTGTGATGAAGTTAAATGACTGGAACATGAGGTGAACTAATAACAACATGATGTAATCGAGGCTGAAGGAACAAACGTATCAGCAGCTTTAAGGTTCTTTATAATCAGTAAGAAGAAGAATCAGCAGGAGGTCAGTCTACACTGCTCTAAACAAACACAGCGCCTCCTACTGGACGTTCACAGAAACAACATCTGGTTGAAGCAGCTTGTCCCAGTTTGTCTGCAGCTGTTTTATCACTGACACTAAAATCATATATATATGAATTCAGCTTCAAGGTTTCAGGATTTATTAGTATCTACATGTATCCTATATTACTATTAACAGGTGGTACAAGAGAGAGGGGAGCAAGTAAATATGTGTACACAGTGAATCCCTCAGAGATAATCTGTCTAATCTAGCTCCAGAAAGTCAAGAGCACAGACCCAGTTTCTTCAGGTTAGGAGGGGTCGACAGAGGAGTGACTGTTAGATCTACCGACGCCCTCTCCTTCTGTCGTTTCACCTGATGAGACTATTCAGAACAAGGATGAAGTGAAACCAAACCTGCAGACATCTGGTCTCGGACTAACTATCCTCAGACTGAAGAAGCTACGTGATGAGTAGAGAAATGTTATAGAATAAGAAGTTAGTCCAGTATCAAGAGTCCAGAGAACTTCACCTGGACGACTGAGAACCTTTAATGAGTTTAATGGTTAAAGAAAATATTTAAATTCACATTCAGACAAAGTGCTGTCATTAAAAACATAAAACGCTTCCTACTCTGATACAGATCTGAAGAAATCTTTTAGGAAAAGTTGAATAAATATCTATAAATGTAACCGACAGCTGAAACATAGGAACAGTCACTAAACATCTAGAAGACGAACGGCTCCAGTGGCAGCGACTTGTTTCTGTTTCTACGTCAGAGAACTGTGAGCTGTGATATTTGAAGAACAGATTTTTCAGTAAACACAATAACTTGTGGAAGTTTTATTCACAAACACAAAAACAACTGAGGCTCAAAACTTTATTCATCCGTCCTTTCATTAGAACCAATCGATCCCATGATGCAGTGTGTTGTCAGGGAGGGAGGATGGGGGGTTATAGTATTTTTATAATTCTACAATAAGACTCATTAATTATTAATTAGGATTGAGGAGCATCACTAAGTGATGTCTGAACTAGATTTCACATTCTGTTCTTTACAAAAAGATTTTTTATTTGAATTTAAAACAGCGTTTGTGCGGTCGGACCGTAGCGAGTCCGGCTTCAACCCCTGTTTTAAAGGAATAGTCCACTGTTTTCTGACGTGAACGTTGGACTGCTCCTTTAAAGTCTGTTTCTAGATTCAAAGTATGAAACGTGATGAGGTTTGTGCCGAGTCCTGTTTTTTCTGTTAGCGATCCAGAATGTGGGTTTTGTAGAGGCGGTTCATCTGCTCCAGGAAGATGAAGGTGAGGACGGTGTGAGGACCGAGACGAGCGTAGTAAGGAGTGAAACCTTTCCACAGAGAGAAGAAGCCTTCTTTACCCACGACCCGAACCAGCACCTCCTGACAGACGGGAAGAAATAAAATGAGAACCACGATCGGGTCCAAACCACAGGAAGTAAGAGAACTGACAAACTGTCAGAGCGAAAGAAGTAATACGAGAAATTAATCTGTCGGAATATTGATGAGTCATCAAATGAAAGATGTTAAAAACGATATGGACAATAATTAACACAAAAAGTTTTCTATGCAATAGAAACATATTTAGGTTTCACAATATTTAAAAAAATATTTTGAGTATAAAGAACATTTTATAATAAATTAGGAATTAAGTTATTATATTATTTAGTTGAAGTTTGAAAACCGTTCTAAAATAAAAAGTTTCTATTGAAACAGTCAAAATATTTCAGGTTAAGATTAAAACAGCAACAAGAACAGAAATGAATTCTTATTAATGAGTAAAGAAGAAGAACTCCGTAACACAGGAGCAAAGAACATTTAGAAAACATGTTCCTGAGCCAAACACGTCATCACTGATCAATAACATGATGACGTCAGAGGTTAAAGGTCAGTTTACAGAGATCTGACCTGTTTTCATTCAGCATTAACTCACCAAACCATTTTTATATTCGGGCTTCCCGTCGATCATCCTCATGTTCTGAATCCTGAAACAGAAAAGTTTACATTTGTAAACGTCTTGTTTCTTCTTCTGTGTCGTCTCCTAAGTTTTCAGAACCTGGACTCTGGATTCTCACCTGGTCTTCACAATGTCAACGGGCATAGAGGCTGCGGTGGTAACCAGACCACTAATCATACTGGCACAGAAATGACACAGAATATCGTCCCCAAAATATCCTGAAAACACAGAGAAGAACGCTGTAACACCTGCGATCGGCACCTTCAGTGAACGTTTGTTCAGCCTGTTTTAAGCTTTGTGCACCTGAGTCTAGCAGCGCCTGCTTGGACTGAGAGTACGAGGCGAGCTGAGCTGCGTTCACCACCACCGCTCGAGCCATGGTGGGAATACAGCCCTGAAAAAAAAACACACAGAGAGATTCACAGAGAGTGAGTCCGATGATAATCAGACCGACGAGTTCAAACGTTATTATTAGACAAATTAAAGAAAAACGTTTAATAGTAAAGTTTAAAAAAAAAGTGAATACATAAAACTCTCATTATGAGAATAAAGTTGTAAATACTTGTTGATGTTCTTTAAATGTATCAACTGCTGAAACAGCAGTAGAACATTTGTAATGTCCACAACAACAGTTCTGTGTGACAGAGCAGCTTTAATATCACAGACAAGCTTTGCTGCACATTCTGTTTCTAGACATCTCTGAAGCAGATAAACGAAGCGGTCTCACCCTCCACAGTGTAGTGATGCCTTCCTCTCTGGTGATTCGAGCGAGGGCGTTAAAAACATTAGTGTATCCTCTCCTCTGGTCTGGAGGGAGACTGGAGACACAAACAGAGACAGTTAGTCAACGAGGTGAAGACGTCTTTATGGAGAAAGTCTGGATGCAGACGGGTAACGGAAACACACCGTCCATCTGCCGTCATTCGGATCAGAGCGACCTCTGCTGGCGTCCCCACGAAGGCTCCTGTAGCTCCAGCTGTCATACCGATCACAGCCTGCAGGGGGAGACTCTGTTACTGCTGTACAGCTAAAGTAGTGCACACACGCTCAAATTAAACTCACACTGCAGATGACATTTGAACTTTTAAAGTAATGAACATCACAGTTTTCTGCAGTAAAAACTGAAACACGCTTCCTGCAGGTAACGCGCCGCTCACCTTGAGGAAGAAGTTTGGCGGCCGTCCATCAGCACTGGTCATCTTCTCAAACAAGATGGTGTAGATTCCCAGACGAGTCGTCGTGTAGGTCGCCTGACGCAACAAACCCGCTGACAGGCTGACAAAAACAGAAATAACAGCTGTAAATATAGAAGCAGGCGAAGCGGTAACGAAGCGGTAAGTGAGAGTTAAAGGAAGTGGCTGAAAAACTGCTGAGTAAATAAAAGAGGTAAATAAAGCAGTCGGTGAAATGGTAAATATGTGGTTCAAGTGTTAAATGAATCTGGACAAATCAAGTGTTAGATCAGCAGTTAGGTAAATGAAGTGTTAGATCAGCAGTTAGGTAAATGAAGTGTTAGATCAGCAGTTAGGTAAATGAAGTGTTAGATCAGCAGTTAGGTAAATGAAGTGTTAGATCAGCAGTTAGGTAAATGAAGTGGGAAATGATGTCAGATGTTTGATTAGTGAAGTGTTAGATCAATGAATTGTCAAATTAAGTATAATCTATAAAATTTAGATTAATGAAGGTAAATGCATTGGCACAGGGGTGTCCAATCCTGGTCCTCAAGAGCCGCTCTCCGGCTTGTTTTGCAACCAGCCCTGCACTTCCAGGTTCTGATTGGCTGAACACACCTGATCCAGGTAATCAGCAGTGGGTAGGGCAGAGATAGTGGGAGAACAAGCAGGATAGTGGCTCTCGAGGACACAGATTGGACACCTCTGCCGTGGCACATACCCAGTGTAGATGCCTCGGATCCCCTCGTTCTTCAGGATGGAGAACAGAGCGTGGAAGCTGGTTTTATACTCTCGAGCCTTCGTTCCCTGACCGCTCAGCTGCATCCTGTTCTTCACCAGGTCCAACGGCTGCACAAAGACTGTCGCCCCCATCCTGCAGACAGACAGACAGACAGACAGACAGACAGAGGGAGGGAGGGAGACAGGTTCAACGTAACATTTAGACAGGTGATTCTCAAACGTGAGGATTTGCATAAAGGTTTGATAAAATAAAAAAGCATCTAAAGACGTCACCTTCGTCTGTGGAACATTATAATTCAGATTTTAATCATGTCAGTTTGTTACGTTTTGTAGAAAACAGGCGGATTAACTGATAATTAAATCATTAATTACTATAAAATCATGTGAAATAAACCGATAATTAAATCGTTAATTACTGTAAAATCACGTGAAATAAACTGATAATTAAATCGTTAATTACTATAAAATCACGTGAAATCAACCGATAATTAAATCGTTAATTACTGTAAAATCACGTGAAATCAACCGATAATTAAATCGTTAATTACTATAAAATCACGTGAAATAAACCGATAATTAAATTGTTAATTACTATAAAATCACGTGAAATAAACCGATAATTAAATCGTTAATTACTGTAAAATCACGTGAAATAAACCGATAATTAAATCGTTAATTACTGTAAAATCACGTGAAATAAACCGATAATTAAATCGTTAATTACTATAAAATCACGTGAAATAAACCGATAATTAAATCGTTAATTACTATAAAATCACGTGAAATAAACCGATAATTAAATCGTTAATTACTATAAAATCACGTCTGGAAAGAAGAGGCATGAAGGTCAGTCGTAGTAAGACAGAATACATGTGTCTGAACGAGAGGGATCAAGGTAGAAGCGTTAGGTTACAGGGGGCTGAGGTGAAGAAGGTACAGGAGTTTAAGTACTTGGGGTCAACAGTTCAGTGTGAGGGGGAGTGTGGAAAAGAGGTGAAGAGGAGAGTGCAGGCAGGTTGGAGCGGGTGGAGGAAAGTGTCAGGAGTGTTGTGTGACAAAAGAGTGTCAGCAAGACTCAAAGGAAAGGTGTACAAGACAGTGGTGAGACCAGCTCTGCTCTATGGGTTAGAGACGGTAGCAGTGAGACAGAGACAAGAGGCTGAGATGGAGGTAGCAGAGATGAAGATGTTGAGGTTCTCCTTAGGAGTGACCAGGTTAGACAGAATAAGGAACGAGTACATCAGAGGGACGGCTCACGTTGCCTGTGTTAGCAACAAAGTCAGAAAGGCCAGACTGAGATGGTTTGGACATGTTCAGAGGAGGGATAGTGAGTATATTGGTAGAAGGATGTTGGAGATGGAGCTGCCAGGCAGGAGGACAAGAGGACGACCAAAGAGGAGATATATGGATGTTACAACAGAGGACATGAGGTTGGCTAGTGTTAGGGTAGAAGATGTTCATGATAGAGTTAGGTGGAAAAGGATGATTCGCTGTGGCGACCCCTGATGGGAAAAGCTGAAAGAGAAGAAGAATTACTGTAAAATCACGTGAAATCAACTGATAATTAAATCATTAATTACTATAAAATCATGTGAAATAAACTGATAATTAAATCGTTAATTACTATAAAATCATGGCAAATTTCCTTCTCAAAGTTAAATCCTTTAAATATCACGTCTTTATTAAACATTACTGCTGCTTTGGATTTATTCTCTTTGAATCCTGATTATTTCAGACGTTTCCAGGCTTCTCCAGGACCTGCAAGGATTCATCAGATGATAAAATAAAACTAAAATCTTGGTTTGAGACGCAGACTGAAGTGGGTCTGACACCAGAAACTGTGCGACACAGCCGGTGACTTGTTGACCTCCTCGTGCTCTCTCCAGAGATGTTTTAAAGTCTGTGGAGGTCGTGACATTTGAGGACAGACGTGCAGCTGCTGCACGACACAGACAAACGTCAGTGTGTCCTTTTACAGTGGACAGTCACGTTGTACAGTCTGCACACTGTAAAAAATGACTGAACTCAACCTGTTTGTGTGGGTGTGACTCAGATTCAGTAAAACTAAATCATAAACTCTCATTGTAATAAAATGTCTACTGTACATATTATATATAATATAACATGAGTCAAACGTGAACTGCACAGACCCTCTCTCGTTCTGGCCTTAGATCCAGAACAGGGATCAGGTTTTTGTTGCTTCAGGTCTTGAACATCATCATGTTAAGAGAAATGTTTTACTTTCTGCTCTTGTTGAAAACATTTATCGAGGGAGGTGATGTCACCACAGACCTGAAACCTGATGGCACCGTGACCCAACAAGGGAGCAAAGACTTGAAGGCAGAAGGGAACCTGTTTAGGTACCTGTTGGTTTATGTTACAGAACCCAAACAGTTTTCCCACTTTTTTTAATATAATCTGCAAATACCCCACATCTGATCAGGATCTACCTAGACCCTCTTCATTGAAGGCACATGAACAACAGGTGGGAGACTGGACCGGGAAGACCTCCACCTACCACTGCTGGGTAGAAGGTTGTCAGGTGAAGTCAGAGTACCAGGCTGAATCTGCCGCCCTCGTGACCCCACCTCCGCTTCAGCAGCAGTAAAATGGATGAATGATAATATAGAAAGTTCTGAATCTGACTGGGACTGTGAATCCGTCTGTGCTGTTCTTGGTCATTTAGCCACATGTTGAGTCTAAACCTGGGAAACAACAACGATTCACAAGATGTAAATGTACAAACTGAGATTAGGGAACAGAACCGGAGGAGACAGAACCGGTCATGACTGTGTTGAATTGTGTGATTGCATTCTACTGAGGATCAACCAGAGGCTCAAACTGATTTACTACATTACTAGTTCCAGTTTGTCCAACAGAGACTTCCTCACACTGAGCCCCCAGTGTCTCTACACCATAAAAACTAAAGAAGTATGATGACACAATCAGGCCTGGACTGAACGTGTAGCAGTTAACTTTCTGATTTAAATATTTATTTTAGAACGTTTGAATCACGTGTAACTCACGCGATGTTTAAAACAACAGACTGTATGTTGAACTTTCAAACAAACTAAAATGTCTGAATAACCCCCTCCATGACTCAGAGCTGTGGTTCAGTGTGGTCAGTCAACAGACTGGTTAAATGAACATGAACAAACGCAGCAGGTCTTCACGTCCTCAGTCAAGTTTACTGCTTTTCCCTGGTGTTTATCACTGTGTATTAAATAAATGAACAAACCTCAAAGCATTAACTGATAATGAACTGTCTATTGGTTTCATATTTACTACATCCTCTACGTTCACCATTCATTAAGTTTATTGTTGTTTTTATTTATATTGTCTGTTCATGCTTTGGTGTTTTGGTGCATACACGTCCTCTGGTCTGGACCCTGGTCCAGTTTAAGTCAGTCTGATGAGAGTCTATAAAGACAAGCTGCCCCTCAGATACAAATATAGTTCATTGAATTGAATTGTAGTTTTATTTACAGGCTTCATTCAGGCTACTTGATGCTGCACAGTCTCTCCTCATGTTGATTCTCTCTGACCTTCACTTTGTCAGCAGCTGAACTCCCTGTTTGCAGTTCTTTCTACCACTTTATCAGTTTTTACGTATGAACACACGCTGACAGGTGTGTGACAGTCAGAAGGGAGTAACCCCAGTGACTCCCAGTGACTCCCTGTGACTTCCAGTGACTCCCTGTGACTTTCTGTGACTTCCAGTGACTCCCTGTGACTTTCTGTGACTTCCAGTGACTCCCAGTGACTCCCTGTGACTTCCAGTGACTCCCTGTGACTTCCAGTGACTCCCTGTGACTTTCTGTGACTTCCAGTGACTCCCTGTGACTTTCTGTGACTTCCAGTGACTCCCAGTGACTTCCAGTGACTTTCTGTGACTTCCAGTGACTCCCAGTGACTCCCAGTGACTTCCAGTGACTTTCTGTGACTTCCAGTGACTCCCAGTGACTTCCAGTGACTCCCTGTGACTTCCTGTGACTCCCAGTGACTTCCAGTGACTTTCTGTGACTTCCAGTGACTTTCTGTGACTTCCAGTGACTTCCAGTGACTTCCTGTGACTCCCAGTGACTTCCTGTGACTTCCAGTGACTTCCTGTGACTTCCTGTGACTCCCAGTGACTTCCAGTGACTTTCTGTGACTCCCAGTGACTCCCAGTGACTTCCAGTGACTTTCTGTGACTTCCAGTGACTTTCTGTGACTCCCAGTGACTTTCTGTGACTTCCAGTGACTCCCAGTGACTCCCAGTGACTCCCAGTGACTTTCTGTGCACATGATCTTTGTACTGAATGAAGCTGAGGTACAGTCGCTAATAACAACAGGTTTATTGCTCTCATTACATAATGATGTTAGCATGCTGACAGGCTGATTCTGCCTGAAGCTGAACCAGGTCTCAGCCTTCAGAGCGACCATTCGACCTCCTGACCCTGCTAAGCTAACTAACCTTGATAAAGCTGCGTTTCTTCATATTCTTTCCTCTAAATGACATTATGTACGGCAGCTAGCAACAGCTAGCCTTAGCACTGACAATGCTAGCTAACACAGTCACCAAAACAAAGTGTCAGCAGGATTATCTGACACGTGTCACCGCACACAGAACATGTCTCGGTGAAGTCTGGACTCCTGATCACTGAACAGTTTCCTAAAAGGACGTGAGAGGTAGAAAACGATGCTAGCAGCAGCTACCGTTAGCTGAAGAGATGCTCAGAGGGTACAGAACCAGTGGTGTCGGTGTTTGCTTAACAGCACAGATCCTGCTCTGCACGGCCCTGACATGACCTAGTTACTGCTCAGTCCGGAGTAACGTTATGTTTAATAAGCACTTGGGTTAAGAGTTAACTCCAGTTAATGTTTGAGGGGACACTAATCGATGCAGTAACATGTTTCCTCACAACACCCTGACCGCTAACATTAGCTTGTTAGCATGGGAGCTAGCAGCAGCACCTACCCGGCCAAGCCTCCGAACAGAAACTTGATGGCCTTCGGAGAGGTCTTGGGCTTTGCCTCTGCCATGTTCGCCCCGGTCGTCAGTCCCCGGTTAGATTCCTGCTGCCTGTGTGCCTCTGGGCCTCAAGGTCCACTTTGTCTTTCACCGGTACAGAACCAGCAGCAGCAACCGGGGCAAGGTGACTCTCTGGAGCGGCGGGCACTTCCGGAAACACGAACCCGAGCGGACCAATCAGAAGGCGATGACGGAGATTCACGAACAGAGACGAGCTATTACTGCATTCAGGGACCTCCAGGCAGCTCGTACATCTGAACTCCATCCTGTGAACGTCACTTATCATGCTCAGAGTATTGACAATTAAAGAGATCTCATTTAGACTGGTGACAGATAATCAAATTATAATATGACACAATTTAACAGAAATCTAATCCTGATGTGGGAAGAGTCCATAACGAAGACGTATTAGTCTACAACATGTGAGTTCTGTCTTTTCAGACAGGTCGTGAAAGCAACAGTAGAGTCAGTACATTCAAAATATATAATAAAAAATAGTTTTAATTACTTCAAATGTCTTAAATTCAATACCAAATGCAAATAATTCATAAAAATAAAATCAAGTAAAGTGCATCATGAGTAACTAATAGTAAGTAGTAAGTCATCTATACTATGATAATGATGCTAAGCTATACACGATAAATACATTAATAATTAATTTAAAAACTTTTTTTATGAATATAGGAGTTATTAAAAACATGTATCGTCCTCAAATATTATATATATGAAGAAATCAGAGTTTAAAACACACATACACACATCAAAACAAAGCAGATTCAAAAAATGAAAACATAGATAAACAGGGCAGTTGTGGTCTTCTAATGATAACAATGCAGATTCATTGTTAAATATCTATTTTTAATCGTGTATTTACATTTTATTATCAGTTTTAATGATAAAAAGAAAATAATGTGAACACAGCGTCAGAAGCCTGAAGTGACTGACGTTACGCCCATCCAATAGAAAGTCGAACATGTCTCTATCTGCACACTCATTGGTGGGGCGCTGCACAGGGGGTGGGATCTGTGAAACGCAACAGCTAGTTGAGGAAGTGGAGCGAGCTGCGGCGGTGAGTAGAGACATTAAACTCTCAGTTCTACTGGATTTAACTCAGTTCGGACTCATTTCAGAGATAAGTTTAAAGTTTTAAAACGTTTCCAGCAGCTTCTGGATATTCCTGCTCAGTCATATTTGTGTAAATATAACGTTTTCCTTCCGGGGTGGTGTGACGGAGCAGCTAATGTTAGCTAACAGCTAACAGAGTTAAAACAGAAGCAGCTTTTACTCATTTTTAATTTCAGGATAAACTCTTATAAAAGGTGTTAGAATGAGATCAGGTGTTGTGATATACAAAACAAGACGTTACAGCACCGACTAGGAAAAACCCCTTCTAATCTACTATATTTTAAAGGAGTCACCCAAAGTGAAGTTGTTGTGAGAATTACTACTCTGATATTTGACTGAAGATTAAGTTCTAATATTTCAGTGTATTGATGCACTATTAGTTCATGTTTGAACAAACTGTGCTGATCTTTTTAATGTCTTTTTAATGTCTTTATGAACCCGTGTGTTGACCACTAGTTCTTACTGTAGCTGTAGATTAGACCTGAACCACCTCCAGGAGGAGCTCTGGATCATTGTTCCTCACTGAACTGTTCTCTTCATGTCATTCAGCAACATCTCTGCTGGGTTCAGCTCTGAGTTCTGACTCCAAAAGGTGGATTAATTGTCTCTGTAGTAGATTTACTTGGACGTTTAAGGTCATTGTCCTGCTACATCACTCAGGTTCTTCTGAGCTCCAGCTTGCAGACAGCCACCCTGACATTATCTTGTTGGATACCTTAATGAACCTAGATTGCATGAAAGATAACGACTGTTAGCAAGCTTGCTAACTTAATGCAGACTGAAGAATTTAATTGTAATATTTGTAGTTTTTCAGATGTAAACAGACGTAAACAGGTGATAGAAACAGAAGAATATAACCACACACCAGAGGTTTTTGTTGTTCTTCCACGACTCTTTTGGCCTGATATGTAATTATTGAGATAATTTTTTTGTTTACATGTACCTGCAGCCGGTGGCAGGCTGTGACATCACACTGCAGACCGTCCAATGACAGCGCTCAGATCATGGCCGTGGGCGGGGCACCACACAGGACGGACTAATGAGAAGGAGGGACAACCATGATGACCAGGGACAGGGTGGGATGATGGCGCAGCAGGGGGGGAGGAGAGGAGAGAGAGGACAGGCGGTTAGGGGGGAGACAGTAGGTGAGACAGGTGGTGCTGTGTCCCCGCTTCCTGTCTTCCTGTTCCCCTCAGAGCTGGTGTTTTACTCTGAACAGAGGAGCTCCCACCGCAGAGTGTTGACCCTGTACAACCCCTACAGCTTCAGGATCTGCTTCAAGAGTGAGGAACTGTTCATTGTCTGCCTGTCTGTCTGCCTGCCTGTCTGTCTGCCTGTCTGTCTACCTGCAGGTGATAACAGCCTCTCTCTCTCTCTCTCTTCAGTGTTGTGTACTGCCCCCTCGCTCTACAGAGTGGTGGAGGCAGAGGGGAGCGTCCGAGCCAAGTCCTGTGTTGACCTGTAAGTATACTGATAATTATTTCATTAGTACTACTTCTGCTTATGCTACTACTACTGCTGCTACTACTACTACTACTACTACTGATACTACACTCCATGTCAAAGAGGGAGCAGATACTGTACTGTACAGTATTATGAACAGTCTCCTTTCTGTCAGGGTGGTGCGTCACCTGGACGTCTCCCCTCGAAACCTGGGCCGCAGAGATCAGTTCCGTATGGAGGTGAGAGGAGGAGGCCAGGTGGGAGTACGGGAGATCTGGGCCGAGCTGAGAGAAGGAGAGGAGGGAAGAGGAGGAGGAGAGGAAGGAGAAATGGAGGAAGGAGAGAAGAGGAAGAAACTAGGCGGAAGAGGGGAGGAGAGGAGGTCAGGGAGACAGCAGAGGGCGCTGTCGGCTCTGTCTCCTCTGCTGGTGCCTACACAAACACACCTTCAGCTGCCTACCTGTACGGGTGAGTCTCAATACTGATCTTCTGAGGAGATGAGGAAGGAGAGCAGTTCTTACAGGCAATGCATCCTGGGAGTTGTAGTTTAGTGTACTGATGGTGTACTGATGTGTCTCTGTGTGTGTGTGTGTGTGTGTGTGTGTGTGTGTGTGTGTGTGCACGTGCAAAGCTGTGCGCAGTGTGTCTCAGGGGGTGGTGTGTGTGTTGTTGGCGTTGTTGTGTGTCACAGTGTTGATGCTCCCCCTCCAAACTGGGAGTAGCTCAGTGGTTCCTCGCTGCCTGCACGTCTCCACGAATCAGAAGCTGGCCTGTGCCTACACACTGGGTAATACACACACACACACGTCTGTAACACACACACACACACATACACACGTCTGTAACACACATACGTCTCTTAGTGGTAGAGAAGGAACTGAGGTGGCAGTTAAGGATGGGACAGGAGTCGAAGGAAACAAGGAGCTAGAGAGGGAAACAGCAAGGAAGGTTTAGAAGTAGACGAGGTGGTGAAGAAGTTAGGAAGTCTGATTATCTGTCTCTCCACAGGTCTTCTCACCATGATGTTTTTACGGTAATGGGTGACACCACCTCCGTTTTCATCCCCTCTGTTTGATCGACAGCTGTTTTATGTCACCATAGCAACTACAGACACCTCTCATCTGACCTCTGACCTTCAATCTCCTTCCACGTTGGGACCACACAGACATTAACGGCACAGACGTGAATGTAGACGGCTGAATGAGAACACGTAATTAGTGCTGATTGACTTAATTAATGTAGTTAATCAACAGTTTAATTAGTGTTGATTGACTTAATTAATGTAGTTAATCAACAGTTTAATTAGTGCTGATTGACTTAATTAATGTAGTTAATCAACAGTTGAATTAGTGCTGATTGACTTAACTAATGTAGTTAATCAACAGTTTAATTAGTGTTGATTGACTTAATTAATTTAGTTAATCAACAGTTTAATTAGTGTTGATTGACTTAATTAATGTAGTTAATCAACAGTTGAATTAGTGCTGATTGACTTAACTAATGTAGTTAATCAACAGTTGAATTAGTGCTGATTGACTTAACTAATGTAGTTAATCAACAGTTTAATTAGTGCTGATTGACTTAACTAATGTAGTTAATCAACAGTTTAATTAGTGCTGACTGACTTAATGTCTTAATTAGTGCTGAGTGAATTATCAGGCACCCATTAAAACTTTCTTCACAACTGGAAATGAACAGGAACAAACCTGACGGTTCTCTCAGGATGACTCTGAAAGATGAGGACAGTGATATGAATTAAACACATATCACTGTTTGTGTCTCACTTTACTTTTGTGCTTTTTCCTTGTGGAATAAAAAGACGCTTTCAATATTTAGATATTTAACAATACTCCAATAATTATGACAAAGAAATCAGGGACATTAGAGTCAGTCTCATGTCAATTAAACCTGTTCACCAGGGTTTAATACAGCGAACTAGTCCTTTAAAGATATAATCCAGGGCTCTGTGGAGTCTGTGGAGGTGTTGGGGTAAAACTTCAATAAATTATTGCTGCAAATTGAACTTTTGTTGTGGTTTTGTTTGCTTTGTTTGGTACCAGGAGACTCTAATTGACTCTAACTGACCACATAGAGACAAATAATTATGTCAGAGGAACCTAAAATGACCAAAACTGGAAAAGGTAAATATATTTATATTAACACATTTAAGGCACACAGATAATAACAGCAAAACAGGAAAATACATACATGCATGCATAGAGTGGCATCACAACATTAAAGTATGTTAAGTACATGAAAAGATATAAAATCACAGGCAGATTAATAAAAGATACAAAAAGAGCAATAAAATAAAACAAAAAAGATTCTGAATCATTTCTACATAAGAATTATGCAGTGAAAAGTAGTGTTTTCAGTATTAGGTGAAGTTTCCCAGTGGACCTCAAATGTCTCATAGCTTCATAATTTAAGAGCAAATACAAACTGCATTCGGGCCCCAAACCCTTAAAGGTTTTATAGATTATTAACTACGACTGGTGCGACTTTCCAGGTGTTAGTGACTCTGGCAGCAGCTTTGTCAATTCACTGCCCCATTGATTTTTACCTATAGCCTGTGAATACTCCACTACAATAGTTCAGTCTGATGACTTGTTCAGACAGGAAACCTCTCGCTTTGTTCTTAAGATGGTAGTAAACTGATTATATACTGTATATCTTTACATGACTATCACAATCAGGTCGGGGTCCAGTCTCTTACAACAACATGTATTTTTAGTATTTCCTCTTTAGGACAAAAATAATGTCTTTGGTTTAATCTGTGTTTGATTGTAGAATTTTGTAATGTGTTATGTGTTCGGTGTCTCTGAGGGACTGTCATCATCTGTGACACTGCTACTGTAGAAATGTGCATCATCAGCATATGTGCAGTAAAATATGTTATAAATATGAGCTAAAAGATGTAAATATTGAATACAAGAGGCCCAAGAATTGACTCCTGAGGAATACCTTTAGGATTTTAGTTCACCTAGATTAATAATTACCACAGCTACAGAGGTACCATCATGACTATTGTCTCTGATCGGCTTAGAAGTCATGTTCGCTGGAGACTTCAACTAATCCATTCTCAGCTGGATGTTCAGGGGTATTTCCATGGAGTCGGACAGATAAGTTTCTGTAGTGAGAAGAAGAGTTTACAGAGGGCGTCTGATCACAGTATTGTTCACTTATAACATGGCTCTTTCTTTATACGAGATGGTGACTGATAGATTCTATTGTCTTGTGTGATGCCTGGAGTTTTCATGTGTATAAAAAAGTATTTATAAACATTTGTAAAATATTTTTTAAGTACTTTTATGTCAGAAAAGTAAAAAAGTCAGTAAATATATCAAAAGTTGTACCTGTGAGTCTGTGTCGATACAAAGACACCATGAGTACAGTACAGATGAAGTAGAGACAGAAAACCACCAGGTGGAGGACCAGTCTGGAGACCAAGGCATGAGGAGGTGCTCTGTTGGTGGGCGGGGCTGTGGCTGTAGGTTTACCTGGAGAGAGAAATACACCTGGTCAAAATGAAGATCTGAAGTCTGACAGACTGTTCTCAGGTGTGTTACCAGCCCATTTTAATCACCTAACATTAGCTCTGTGCTGTGGCCGCCTCACTTCATCTCAGCACTTTATTGCTGAACCTCAGCCTGAAGTTTGACAGACCCACCTGCAGTGATGCCCCACCTTTCTACAGCTAACCTACGAAGACTTAATGTCGGCACAGCTGTCTTACCTGTGACAGAGATCCAGCTGGGTGGAGACTCTCCATGACTGCTGATGTGACACTTGTAGAGGCCTTCATCAGACTTGGTAACATGGTGGATGGTCATGTGACCTGTAGGCTCAGTCCTGATGAGGGAGCCATCTTTATAGAAATCAGCTGGGAGCTTGGAGGGAGGGCTCTTTGTTTGACAGTGCAGAGTGACATCATGTCCCTCCATCACAGGGAGGACAGGACTCTGCAGGATCACTGATCCACCTCAACACAGAGACAAACTACAGCATTTCATCCATTTCCACACAGACTCATCAACACTAACTCCACAGTCTGATCTTACCAGAGACAGTGATGTTGATGATGCTACTGGTTGATCCCTCTCTGGACTCACACCAGTAAACTCCACTGTCCCAGGGGACGACATAGCTGATGTTACAGGAGGACTCGTCTGGTTTCCCCCAGTGGACACACTCAGTCCTGTTGTCTTTGGTGGTATTTCTCTTCAGTGTCCAACCAGCGGCGCTGTCGTCCTCCTCGCAGCTCAGAGACACAGACGTCCAGCTGAAGAACTGAGAGCTGCTGGGACTGACGCTCAGATGAGCTGTAGAGACCCATGTGTTAGCAACACAGTGATCAGAGAACAAAAGTTAAAGGCTGAGTGATTTTTTATGCTGATGATGTTGTTGTTTACTCGTTGTTGTTGTTTTTTTTATCTGGACCCAGTTCAGTCCTTCTACTGAACTCAGGAAATGGTTCATTTCTCCAGTTACACTGGTTCAACATTGGCAGTGGTGCAGTGTGTACGATTTAAATCTATTAGAAGACATTGAAATAATAATAGTTGCACTTTATTTTATTTAAAACCAGCAGGTCCCCTGTGATGGAGGCTGCCACTGTGTTTTAACAGTAAACTACACTGACTCCAGATGTTTTCACCTTGAAGCAGCAGCTTGAACCTGGAGACACTAAAACACATGAGGTTGGTCCAGTGTGCAGAAAGAAATAAAATCACTGGACAAGTTTAAAACTTACTACTGCAGATGAGGCAAATACAAAATAATGTAAACTTAGATTCATTAAAGAATGAAAGAATGAATTAATGTTAATGACTGAGTCAAATGAACAGTAAAGACATTAATTATTCCTTTTCACATGTTATGGAGCCGTAGAAATGATCAGACCAGTCTATTACACTCATTCCTCGAACTGTGCCTGAACACAGTCGTGTTGAAAAGCTGTGTATTACACGTGAGAGTAATATAGAGAGTGACAAGTGTGAAAAGATGTGTGAGGAGTTCCTCTGAACGATGACCACTTCTCAAGGGTTGAGCATCTGTGACCTGGCTGGAACGAAACGTACTGATCCTAAAAAGAAATGAAACTGAAACTCGATCTTTGAATGAACCATTCAAGAACAGATTTCTACAAAAGCTCAAATCTAAGTTCACTTCAGTCAGACTTGTTGTGTCTACATGAACCTTCGAGTCCTATAAATGTACCAGGATGATTTTATTTAACATGGGTACCTGAAGTGTCACACTGACATCACTATAACACTACGGAGGACGGGATATTTGTCCATCACTGATAACAACAACAGAGACGGGGCTGTCTGACCTTGATTTGACCTTAAACCAGAGGATTTTTACTGATCTCTGTGCATAAAGACTGTTCGTCTTCCATATGACAGACCTGGACGTTAACTGTCCTGCTGTCAGACTCAGCTCATCCTCCATGTGTCCCAACATGAAAACCAGTGCTGCCCTTCATAATTTGAGTGTTGATGTCTTTTATAAGACACCGACTCATGTGTGAGGAGATAAAATTCAAGAAATGGTTCAATTTATAATTACAGCTAGTTCAAGATGTGATTAATGATGTGTTAGTTTGAATGATCAGTACCTGACGTTTCTAAATTTACCAGTTTATACAAATAGAGTTCATTAAAATACATGTTACTAATATATATACACTGATAAATATATAAACTATAACTAACTAGTAACCAACCTTGAGTGTGTCTGCAGCAAAGTGCTGTGATGAGACCTGAGGGTTAAAGACAAACAGGTTCTTAGAAAAACAAACAGACAACAGGAACATTCAGAGCTACAACGTAAACAGCAGCTCCTCCTAAGACTGGAACCTCAGAAAGGTCAAAGTGAGGTCAGATAGTCGCTCATAGATATGAGATAGTTTGAATTCTTTACTTACAGAGCAGCAGCGGCAGCAGAAGAAGAAGTGTTCTCTCCATCGCACCGTTTAGAGATGTGAGAACAAAACTCAACGCAGACCTACACACTTACACCTCCTCACCTCTACACCTCCTCCTTCCTGTGAAGGTGCACGAAATTCACATTGTCACAGTTGCTGTCTGCTTGTACACTGACCTGCTGTTTGATCTGCGCCCAAAACATTAGAAACAGATAGTGAGGATGGAAGTGTCACCGGAGAGGAGCTGCAGTGACACTAAACAATACAGAAAGACAGACAGAGTCCAAAATACTGAGATCCAGATTTAATACAGGATGTTGTCAGAACAGTGTTGGCTCAGTCCAGCCTGTAAAGTAAATGTAGATCTAAAGAGTAAAAGAGCTTCTGTAACATTTAATAGTTCAAATATGGTCAATTCAATATTCATCAGATGGGACATGTCTCAGAATATGGGACACGTGATGAGACAGTGGACTCTTGGGTACAGGTGTTTGTTTTAAATCCTTCTTCCACTGAAACGACTGAAGTCAGCGTGGTGATCAGTTAGTCCCAGTTTACTGGTGGTTCTACTACAACAAGACCAGTTACTGGTTCTACGAAACATCACTGAAGCTACAAATGTTGGATCTGTTCATAAAAACTAAATCTACAACACGAGTTTAATGTGAAACACAGGAAGTGTCAACAGATCAGTGCTGTGACTGCAGGTTTCTGCCAAATGAACTCTCTCATTTCCAGAAGAAGTCAGACTCTTCATTCAGTTCTGGTTGAAGCTCCGTTGGAAGCTATTAGCAGAGGTGTGTGACCACACACACTGAAGTGTAGGTGCTGGTACTCACCCTGACAAACACCTCTGATGTTACTACAACGCTGTGTAACACCTTGAGGTGAGGACAGATCTGGTTCAGTCGTCACGCTGCCAACAGTCTGAAAGCTACAGACCACGTCTGCTGACTCGGCAGGACGAGAACCTGCAGCAGCAGTTCTCACAAGACGTCACCACAGTCACTGAGTCAGCGTTAAAGTGATCTGTGTCGGGAACGACACCCACAGGTGAGTTTCCATCAGCTGTGGGTGAAGAAAGTCACTAAACCCACTGACAGAGCGTGAAGTCTTCACCTGCTGCTGACGTCCACATGGACTCATACACAGTAGTTCTGTCTGACTGGTGAGTCCGGCTCCCAGAAAGAGAACCAGACTCACCAACCTGTGGTTTGACTGGTTTCAGTATTTCAGGTGACATCATCATCTGCTGATCACACTAGTGAAGCTGTACTGGAACAAATGTGAGACAGTGACAGAAAGTCTTTAATCCTGTTATTTACAGTCAAATAAAGACGTGGCTCTGTGTTCAACCCTGTTCAAACGTCACGTCTTTAAATAAAGAAGTAGTTATGAGGTTCAATCAGTCATGTTGTTGGAGACACTTACGTACATAAGTATAATGTTGAGGTACTAGTACTGTCCTGGAGTATTTCTGTGTTTTATTTATTAACTACTGGACTTTAACATATTTAGTTTGTTAAAAACTCTGGATTTGATGTAATGTAATGTAATAATCTGTGAGTCTGACATCGAGTGTTTACCAGTGGTCCTGATGTCCAAATTCAAAGCTCACAAGTTTCCACGTCCAGAACTCTGAACACGAGACGAGTGAACATTAAACTGTGACAACGATAAATGACGATGACTCTACACTGAATGATCAGATGCTGCTACCTTATAATTGAAGCTTGATAATTAACAACCAGCACTTGAGGATGTTTCTTATTCTGTCCACACTCTGGAGCTGGACTCACTTCTTTCCCAGCTGCCAATAATATCGTTCAGTGTCACAGATGACGTATAAATCACTTCACATTCATTTCTGAGGCACCGTATGAATAAAATGCTTCACAGGTGTGAAGTGAAGCTGCAGTGACGGCTGATTAGCTTCATTTTACTCTGCTGGGTTCCAGTCATGGAACATGTTCTCACTGTTTACCACTAGGAACACATCTAAAGAGCCAGTGGAACCAAAAATACTGCTTGTTCTCATGGATTATTCTGGTTAGTGACATCGTACTGTTATTATTCTGAACAATACTGTACGGTGTTGATGATCTATAGAAAATGAATCACCACCTGTTGAGACAGTGAAACGTCTCTTACCTGTCAAGATCAAATCTCCAACCCTCCTCATTAGAACTCATCAGTTCTTCAGTTCTATTGGTGGATCATGAGTTGAAGAAATAAGTGAAACAGCAAATGAAGCAGTGATGAAGGAAAACATTATAAAACAGCTGGACGTGGATTCTGTGGTGTTCTTCTGACAGCTGCTTCTACTCTGCAGGACTCACACCTGGAAACACCAAGGCTACAGGGATCAAGGATGGAGGGAGCAGAGATGAAGGAGCTGAGGACAGACGACACAGTGAGACACATGTTGGACTGGAAGTAGCTTTGTTAGTTGGTGCTGTGATGGTTCTTGGTGTTTGTGGTTTTGTCCTAAACAAGAGAATTAAACAACTTTATTGTACAGTACAGAGCTGACAACATGTTGATGAATCCTAAATCTAATTTCTGCTCATAGATCCCTGGACATTTTACACACTGCACCTTTAATCTTTGACACTGTTGCTTTGTTAGTTTTTAAGATTAAAACCTTTAAATCTGACTCTTAAAACTAACTAGTGGATAAAACACAGAGATAAATGGAGTCAAGTAGAACGTGTGAAGGATCTTTGTGTTTGTCTCCATCTGGTGGTTTAAACCAAACTGGGAATCAGAGGAAAACACTTGAACTTCCAGTAACTTTACTGGAAACAGCTTCAGTTCTACTTCAGTCCTTCATCACTGCTTTGTCTCAGTTTTCAGGTTTCTCATGATGACATGGTTCCAGCTGATGAACCAGGAACCAGACAAAGACCAATTCAGAGCAGAGACTTTAAAATCACCCAGAAAACTCTGAGCAAACGTTCCTGTTTAGAATAAAGAAGAGAAGTGGATCAATTCTCTTCTTCAGCATGTGGTCTGAGCTGTTCCATGGTGTTGGAACCACTTCATGATATGAACTTAGCTCTTTGTGCTTTAACCAACAGACAGAGTTCACTGAGACCAGAATGGGACTTGAAGAACATTTGAATGTTTCAAGGGAGCAGTAGTTCCAATCCCAACGAGTTTTGGAAAACAAGTGCTGCTGCTCGGAGAGGCCGTCTCCCACAGGCCTTTAATATCAGTACAGAAGACAAAGAGACATGAACATGTTTCCACCTCCATATGTTTCATTGGAACGGTGGGATGTTCCTAGGGAGTATGTGGGGGTGAAGCACATTCAGGGCAGGTTCCACAGTTGATCTGTCTCCAACAGTTAGTTAAGACTCCTGACATGATCTTTTGGTGGTGACACAGGAACACAGCAGCTGCATTGTAGAATAATTTCCCTCCTGCTTATTTACAATCAACAGTTCATAATGAAGCATCATCAACAAAGCTGGAAAACAAAGAAGTAACTAGATGGAAGAACTGGAGAGAAAACAAATGTTGTTGTTGGAAATGTTGTTTTTCAGTCCTATTAGTCTGCTCTGTTGGAGTTCTATTCACAACAGTCAGTATCTACAATGTTCACTTCAAGACACACCAATGTCTCTCTTCCATGTTGGTAGAGTGCCCTGAGATGTGTCTAAGTCCCTAAAATCCCAGAGCTATTGATGGTTTCTTATTGGTTTGACATGATTTGATTTCCATTTAGTCATTTATCAGACGCTTTTATCTTTTTACCTTGGGATTATTGGACTGACACTCGCTGGTTTCTCTCTAGACAGTAAGATGTAGCACTGGAAACGATATGAGTTAGATTAGTAGAGGATCATATGGAATGAAAAGATCTGAGATGGAGGAAAAAAGAAAGAAAAGGCTGTTGAAGTAATGGAGGAAGGAAGAGATAAAAGCACGATTAATAGACTCTGCATCACTAAACATTAACATACATCCAACTTTTGATTTATTGATTTATTCTAATGTGATAAAAACATGATTGGACAACGTGAGCGTCAGTGAGCTCCCGTCCTGAACCATCATCAGAGTCAACTGGAGATTTATAAAACACATCTCAGAACTTTGAAGAAAACCGTTTACAACACTGAAAAGATAAAAAACATTTTCTCCACATATTCAAAACTTATTTTCAAATGTTTGAATCATATTTTACAGTTTTCAAACATTCAGCTCCTAGTTTCAGTGTTGTCAGATGTGAAACTGTCTCATCTCATAGAAATATAGAAACACATGAGCACAATCCAAACTAAAGTCAGATCATCAAACTCCAGTTAGTCCATGGGACAGGTTCTGTTAGGTAGATATCTAGAACTTTACTTACTAACAACCACACATTCATGTTTCTGATGGTTCACTCTCAGAGCTTCTTTAACACCAACACAAAAACTCTTCTTCCACTTGGACACTTTGAATTTTGCTCCAAATGTTCAACTGAAACTTTTCCATCACAGAGAACAAGAACAAAGTTGAAGTGCATAAATCTCAATTTGAGCTCAGTGTGTTGGTTCAATACAGCAGCTGAAGGAACCCACTGATGTCCTGCTGCAGGATACAAACACATGCTTTTATTCTGAAAGGTCCAACTGCAGCAGCTGGGATCTGACTTTAGTTGGACTCATTTAAGTCCAAATAAAGATGATTGGAGAACAAAAGTCAGTAAACTTTCCTTCATGAGGTTCATGGATGTGTTTGACTTGAATCTTTGGTCTTGTTGGGTCATTTGTGCTGACGTCACTATGAACAGCAGCACTGATGTCTAATAATGTCAGTGGATCAAAAAGAGAAAGAGACAAAAGACAGAACAAGACTTCAGAACAAGTCCTCAACATCTGGATCCTGGAAGAATCAGAGCTTCATCTTTAAAGGACTGGAAGAGGAACAAGTTTACAAGGAATCATTTAGAACTGGTTCAAGAAGAAACTGATTGAATCCATGAATCTGAAAACGTGTGTGTGAGTGAAAGAGACAGACATGTAGAGACTGAACTATCTGTTCAACAGAGACGACGTTTCTCTGACAGGACGACACTCTCAGTACTACACTGAACACAGACACACTGAGGAACCAGACCAGAACTCAAACTCAAACCCAGGATAAAGAGGTTCAGTGAATGTGGTGTTGAAGGTGTGGAGGTGGATCAGTTTGTCAGAGGAGACTCTGTAGAAGGACAGAGTCCCAGCAGGACAGTCCACATACACTGATACTCTGTGAGAGACAGAGGAGGGGATGGATGTTTTTATGTTATTGTGAAGAACAGAGTAACGACCATCATCAGAGCATCTCAGACTCCAGGACTGATCGTTCCATCCAAACACACATTCATTAATGTCTCCTCTCCTTCTGATTCCTCTGTAACTCACTGATATATAAACCCTTCCGCTCCACTCGACCTCCCAGTAACAGCGACCAGTCAGACCATTACTACACAGCAGCTGACACCAGTCAAATCTTTCTGGATGATCAGGATATGACTGATCCTCCACCACATATGTCACCTTCCTGTTGTTGTCAGACAGTCGTAGTCTTCTGTTCACTGTGTTTGTGTCGATGGTGAGTTGACAGAAATCTGATGGAGAGAACAAGACACAATCCAGCTGCAGTTATTAATCTATCATCAGTTTGATGAGGACTCATGACATCAGGGATTTGAAGGAGTGATGTGACAGTTTGAAGATGGTTGAATGTTGCTGCTTTGTTTTCATCAGTCTCATTAAAAACACACTTACACTTCCTCAGACCTGGTCTCAACCATCGGACTCCACCAGGCTCCACCCTGAAAGGAGGAGAGGGGTCAGAGCAGCACATTCTCTTTCAGCATGCACACATGGACATTACATGGCTCTCATACACACAGTGTGTTCTGGTTCTGTTCTAATGGAGGCTTGTATGTAGGGATGGACATTCAGCAATCTACTAAGGAATTGGAGTCCTTATCTTGGAATTCTACGGAGCAGGGAGGTGACATGGAGGAAAGATTTCAATTCTCTAGTTCACAGCAGTTTTGGTGTCAGACACCTGCTTTCAGTCTCACTCTGTCACCAGACAAACTAATGTGACACCACAGGAAGCAGGAAACTGGAGAGCAAAGTCCAAGAGGCTCAACTCCACATACATGGACTCTGTGTGTGTGTTTTCCTCTCTCTAATGTCTGTGGACTGATCTCAGCTGAGCTTCAGACGTTGTCCTGTGTTCAGAGGAAGTCTAGTTCACCTCCAGCTACTGGATATTGATCATTACACACAGACTTTGTGGCTTCATCTGATTTGGTGTCAGATTTGTTGGAGCAGCCAGAGACAGAAAGTGAAAACAGGAGTTTGAGGAGAAAAACATTCAATCACAAACTAATTCTTCAACTGGGAACAACAAGGAGTTTTTTCTCTTTGACAGATTGTAATGATGAAATGAACATGTTCTAGTTCAGATTTACTGTCTCCTATATATGACACAAGATCTCATCATGACCAGATCAGGATCTCAGGAAGGTGAAGATGCTTCAATCATATTTGAGGAGACAGAGACATGATGCTGTGACCTGATTCAATCCTCTGATATTCATTCACTGTCATTCTGTGGATAAAAACTCTATATAGAAGTTGGATAAGGCTGCCTGTATTAGGCTTTTTCTCTTGGCTTTTTTTAGCATCACCTAGTGGAGCAACCAGGTACCTCAGAGGAATACAGGACATTTACTGACAGTTACATCTCACGTCCTCAACTTCTGCATCGTCAGTTAATATAGATTTTAATTGATTCAATTATTAACATTGATTATTGATTGATCATTAACATCCTTACTTCCTCCCCCTTCAGACATCGTCTGTGGCTGCAGCAGGCCTCTCCATACCTCAGAGTGTCCAGTCTCCAGTGTGGATCATCCAGTCCAGCAGACAGCAGCTTCACTCCTGAGTCTCCTGGATGATTGTAGCTCAGGTCCAGCTCTCTCAGATGGGAGGGGTTAGAGCTCAGAGCTGAGGCCAGAGAAGCACAGCCTGTCTCTGTGATCAGACAGCCTGACAGTCTGCAGACACACAACACAACACACAGGAGACTCATCATCCATTTGTTGATGGTTAGTTTTTGTGTTTTCCTTTCAGGTCCTGGTACACTCTATTCAGAGTAAATTTAGGAAAATACTGTGAATGCTACGAGTGAAACAACAAAGACAGTAAAACAAAATTCTGCTAAAACAGTCAACTGGGCAAAAAATCTTTCAGTCCAGCAGGTACATACATGTCTTTTGATCTTGCTGTTGCACATAATTTTCACCATTATTTTTACAGTACTTCACATGTACATTGTACATTTCAGCTACTGGTCGCTGCTGTTTTGTGTTTGTTGTTCTGTTTTTCTGTCTTCTGACGTCTGTCTGCACTTTCTCTTTGTGTTCTTACACTGTTTGCACTAGGTTGCACAGGATGCACTTTATGTGTTTTGTTAGGACAACTTAGCAGTCCTCAGCTCCATGTTTGTCTTGTTTCCGTTTTATGTAGCACCATGGTTCTGGAGAAACGTCTCATTTCACTATGTACTGCTTCAGCTTTATGTGGTTGGAATGACAATAAAGCTTCTTGACTTGACTTGACTCGACTTATACTGCTGAAATTTAGTAAAATTGTTGAATTTATTTTATTTGCACAATTGTAAAAAATAAAAAATAAAAAAATAATCCATCTGCAGTTGGAGTTAAAAGTCATCTGGAACTGAATGGAAATTAAGCAACAAATAAAATTGTAAGAAAAATGGAGAAAATGACATAATAGACTTTGTCAAATTTTAATATTTTATTTTATAAGAGCAGATATTAAGTTTAATCAATTACCATCATTATTTACATAGTAAGTCTATCTTTAAACAAACTGAAAGGTGTTCATCTTGTTGTTACTCTTCGTCCCCTTTCAGTTGGTTTTGTTTGTTTCACCTGATCTCACTCCCGCTCCAGCCACTTCCTGTTTTATCCATATTTGGACTTCCTGTCCCTCCACTCTCCAGGTCACTAATCACAGATTTGTCTCACCTGTGTTTCCACATTCCTTCTAAGCTCGCTTCAATCCTCTGTTTACTGCTGGTTTGTTGGATTTTGTTGCACTTTCACACATTAGCTTGTTTGTTCATTGGTTGGATTTCACCTCACGTTTGTTTCACCTCTGTTTGTTGGACTTGGTCGTTCCTGTTTGTGAGTTGGTTTTCCTGCCTTTTGCAGTATTTTCGTTTGCTACTTTGTATTAGTGAGTTTGTTTAAGTTTGCATTTGAGCATTGATTTTTGCTTGTACTTTATATTTTGAGTTCTGCTTCAGAGATTTTATGTTGTTACTTTGTTTGTATAGTCAGTGTGTGTTAGTTCACTTACACCATTTCTGGTAATCAGTCTTTATGTTACACTGTTCTTCATTACATGTGGATGGCTATATGTATGGAAGCTGAACTTTTTTCTTTGTAATCATTAATTTGTTGATGTTTGTAGATACTTTTCTCTGTAGAGTACAGGAAGAATAGGTACTGCTGTAATAGAGATGTGATGTGATAAGCAGAAAATGGACCTGACCTGAGAGTTTCCAGTTTACAGTGTGGATTCTCCAGTCCAGCAGACAGAAGCTTCACTCCTGAATCCTGCAGGTCGTTGTTACGCAGGTCCAGTTCTCTCAGACTAGAGGACTGGGAGCTGAGAACTGAGGACAGAGCTTCACAGCTTCTCTCGGAGAGTTTACAGTAACTCAGTCTGAAAAACAGTGATGTATAAATGATAACATTCTAAAAACGTTTTAAATTGTGTTAAATGTCATCATCTTTAATGTTAATTGTAAAAAAAAAAAAAAATACAATGAACCATAATCAGACTAGGGAATATAAAAAAATGTATATCATAAAATAAACTGCTGATGTGAAACATTTGCAAGTCAAACATACAGTTAAAACATTTTGGGTCTCTAACAGTTTTTTAAACAAACAGAAACTTTCTTTGAAGTTTCTTGTTCACAGTGTGGATTCTCTGTTCCAGAATTTAATGAACTTTCAACTATCGACATACTTACAAAGCTTTTTTTAGCAGCTTTCGCGACTGGCAGCAGCCTCAGAAGAACCTCCTCTGAAGAAGAGTATTTCTTCAGGTCAAACACATCCAGATCTTTTTCTGATGACAGTAAGATGAAGACCAGAGCTGACCACTGAGCAGGAGACAGTTTATCTGTGGAGAGACTTCCTGAGTCCAGGTAATGTTGGATCTCCTCCACTAGAGAACGATCATTCAGTTCATTCAGACAGTGGAACAGGTTGATGCTTTTCTCTGCTGAGGGAGTCTCTCTGATCTTCTTCTTGATGTACTCAATTGTTTTCTGATTGGTCTCTGAGTTACTTCCTGTCTCTGTCTGCAGACCTCGTAGGAGAGTCTGATTGGTCTGGAGTGAAAGACCAAGGAGAAAGCGGAGAAACAAGTCCAGGTGTCCATTTGGACTCTCTATGGTCTTGTCCACAGCACTCTGGTGGAAAGGTTTTGGTTTTAGTCCAGGTCTAAACCGTTTGGACCACAGAGAAGTTGACTGTCCTTCAGACAGCAGATTGAGTCCAGACTTGATGAAGGTCAGATGGACATGAAGAGCAGCCAGAAACTCCTGAACACTCAGATGGACGAAGCAGAACACCTTGTCCTGGTACAGTCCTCTCTCCTCTTTAAAGATCTGTGTGAACACTCCTGAGTACACTGAGGCTGCTCTGATATCGATGCCACACTCTGTCAGGTCTGATTCATAGAAGATCAGGTTTCCTATCTGCAGCTGCTCAAAAGCCAGTTTTCCCAGAGACTCAATCATCTTCCTGCTCTCTGGACTCCAGTGTGGATCTGTCCCAGCTCCTCCATCATACTTGATGTTCTTCACTTTGGACTGAACCACCAGGAAGTGGATGTACATCTCAGTCAGGGTCTTGGGCAGCTCTCCTCCCTCTCTGGTTTTCAACACATCCTCCAGAACTGTAGCAGTGATCCAGCAGAAGACTGGGATGTGACACATGATGTGGAGGCTACGTGATGTCTTGATGTGGGAGATGATTCTTCTGGTCTGCTCCTCATCTCTGAACCTCTTCCTGAAGTACTCCTCCTTCTGTGGGTCAGTGAACCCTCTGACCTCTGTCACCATGTCAACACACTCAGGAGGGATCTGATTGGCTGCTGCAGGCCGTGTGGTTATCCAGAGGCGAGCAGAGGGAATCAGTTTCCCCCTGATCAGGTTTGTCAGCAGCACATCCACTGAGGTGAACTCTGTCACATCAGTCAGGATCTGATTGTTGTGGAAGTCCAGAGGAAGTCGACACTCATCCAGACCGTCCAAGATGAACACAACCTGGAACTGTTCAAACCTGCAGATTCCTGCTTCTTTGGTTTCAGTAAAGAAGTGATGAACAAGTTCCACCAAGCTGAACTTTTTCTCTTTCAGCACATTCAGCTCTCTGAAAGTCAATGGAAATGTGAACTGTATGTCCTGGTTGGCTTTGTCTTCAGCCCAGTCCAGAGTGAACTTCTGTGTTAAGACTGTTTTCCCAATGCCAGCCACACCCTTTGTCATCACTGTTCTTGGTTCCTCTCTTCCAGGTGAGCCTTTAAAGATGTCTTCTTGCCTGATGGTTGTTTCTGGTCTGTCTTGTTTCCTGGATGCTGTTTCAATCTGTCTGACCTCAT
Organism: Anabas testudineus; assembly: GCF_900324465.2. Classification (NCBI taxonomy): domain Eukaryota; kingdom Metazoa; phylum Chordata; class Actinopteri; order Anabantiformes; family Anabantidae; genus Anabas; species Anabas testudineus. The sequence goes on along the minus strand of NC_046627.1, from coordinate 891,378 downwards.
GTTCATCATTGACCTCTCCAGTCCCTCCCTCTGTGATGTAGAGCTCTGTGTAGATCTGGTTCAGAAGGGTTGGGTTTCCTGCTTTAGCGATCCCCTCAAACACACACTGGAACTTCTTCTTCAGATTAGATTTAAGTTCACGCTGACAAACTGCAGCTGAAGTTCCTGAATGAAACCACAGAAACATGATCAATATAATTTCTAATGAAAACACAGTTTGACAGTTTCATGACCCTAAATGATTCACATTTCAACATATTAACACTCCACATCTTCAGCTCTCAGTAAACGTCTCATTTGTCCATGATGTTAAATGTTTAGAGAAATCCTCTTACTGCTCTGCAGACACTCAGCCAGCTCCTCCTGCTTCATTCTCCTCAGGAAGTTCAGTGTGATCTTCAGAAATGCCTCTCTGCTGCTCCTCCTCTGCTCTTCATCCTCACCATCCAGCACCTCCTCATCCTCCCTCTGACACTCTGAGCATTGTGGGTAATCTAGACTCAGAACCTTCTGGATTTTCTTCAGCTCGTTCTTCACAAAAGTGACAATGTTCTCCTCCAGCAGCTGGAACAGAAACTATATGAATGACACAATCCAACTGAACTCATGGAGCCAAACATCAGGTCCATGTTGGACAGACTGACAATCCACTGGTCTAAAAAGTGCAGCATGGAGATTATTGGGAACACAACAGATGGAAAAGTAGTAGTTGGACATGTACAGACCAGAAATATGGAGTCCAGCTGTGTTGGATGCTGCTGGGCAGACTGACCACTGGGAACCTCTGAGCTCTCCTGGTCCACTCTGTGGAGGAATCATCAAGAATGAGCTCACAGTATGTCTAAAGTCAAAGATAAAGATTGTTAATGTGTGAAGATACTTTAATCAGTCGTAATATTACAAACACAAGGGTGATACAACTTCATTCTAGAGGATCCTGTCGTGTCAGTTTTAGAGTCAAACTCTCACAGTTTCCCATTTGTTTTAGATCTTTTGTTAGAGCTGAGTAACTTTGTGTTTTTGATCCAGGACCTCCAGGATTTGGATTTGGAAGCTAGTGTCAGATAAATTTAAATTCAGTTCAACTTTATGTCTATAGCACCAAATCGTCATCTCCAGGCACTTTACAGTGTTTAAGGTTTAATACCCTACAGAATATAACTGTATACAGAATAATATGTAAAACCCAACAACCCCACTGAGCAGCACCAGGAGACAGTGGAGAGGAAAAACTCCCTTTAAAGGAAGAAACCTCCAGCAGAACCAGGCTCATAGTGGGCGGCCCTCTGCCTCGACCGGTTGGGGTAAGTGGAAAGAGGAGGGATAAAAGAACAGCAGGCAACAACAAACAGCCAGAACATTAGGCAGGTCAACTGGATTCTGGAGATAAAAGCTCCAGGACGAGGTAGAGCTTTCCATAATTTGGGTCCTGCAACGGCAAAAGCTCTGTCCCCTCTAGGCTTCCTCCTTGACTTTGGTACTTTCAGGAGAAGCTGGTCAGCTGACCTGAAAGACCGGGAAGGAGCATAGGGGATAAGTATCTCAGGAAGAAAAGAAAATGAATAAAATAATAATATAAAAAATAAATAAATAAAATGAACTCTTAAATGCACAGGCAACCAGTGGAGAGATGCCAGGATTGGCGTTATGTGCTCCTTCTTTCGTGCCCTAGCCATAAGATGAGCAGTGAAGACTGATTTACTCCAAGATACAGTGCTTAACAGTAATCCAGCCGAAAACCGGATTGAAAACCTCTGAAAGATTTTGCTCAACCAAAAAAAAAATATTTCAACTGCCCATAAAAAAATTTCTCTAGGATTTTAGAGATAAAAGGCAGCTTGGAGATGGGCCTTAAATTAGCCAACTCAGTGTGGTCGAGACCTGGTTTCTTAAGCAGGGGTTGTATCACTGCATGTTTGAAATTTGCCGTGACAACACATGAAATCAGGCTGCCATTTATAATGGACAAAACCAACTGCCCTATACTGGGGAAAACTTCTTTAAGAAAATGAGGAGGAAGAACATCTCGAGGGGAGCCTGATGGCTTGATGTGGCTCATCACTTCCTCCAAAAGTGAGAGTGTTACCAGCTCAAGCGTATCGAACACAGCCAAACAAGGAGCACAATCAGATGGATCAACAGCAGGAGCTGAGATGGAGGCCCTGGTGACAACAACCTTCTCAGTGAAAAAGTGCAGGAAATTATTGCACATATCAGCTGAGGATTCCAGGCAGCACACTGTTGTTGAGGGGTTTAAAACAAAGTAATAATTGTCTTAAATAACAGACGTGGATTTTGGCTATTTGATGCAATAATGTTTGAACAATATTCTTTTTTAGCATCTTTAACAGTATTTTGATACTGACGCCAACAACCCTTTAGAATTTGAAAAGAGACCTGCAGACCATCCTTCGTCCACCTACGCTCAGCTGTTCGACACTTTTAGAGCACCTGTCTTGTTGGAGCGTCAGCCCTTGTGTTCAGCCCTCTTTGTGTGAAGACCGATTTGGGTAAAGACCTGCGAGTCTACCTGTACAAGTCCACAGAGCAAGGACACCGCAAGGCTCAAGGTTTCAACTTTATTTGCACTTTTTTTTTTTCTTTCTCTTCACTTTAACTCTTTCCGCTTCAGAAAGCCTTTCTATTTCCTTTCTTTCAATGTGTTTTCAGCAGATTCCAGTTCTCCTCTGCAGACGCAGGACATGGTGTTCTCCGAGAGGATGATGCATTTCCCACCTGCGGCCCCTCACCCAGAACACCTCGCCGCCGGCCTCTTTTTCTCTTGCCTTGTGGAACTGTCAGTCGGCGGTGAACAAGGCGGACTTCATTCCAGCTTTTTCTACACACTCAGCCGTTCAGCTGCTTGCACTTGGATTACTCCCCAAAACACGGCCACCCACTTCTTCATTCAGCTCACAGTCTTCATCTCTAGACCGTCTCATTCTTCCACTGCATTGGAAACATTCCGCCGCAACCTCAGATCTCTCAACCCAGAGCAGTTTTCTTCCCTGGTTTCTGCAGCGCTGCCCTCATCGCAGGTTTTATCAACCTATGACACCGACGCAGCCACGGACAGGCTCTGCGATACTCTTTCGTTCTGCCTGGATAGTCTGTGCCCGACATCTACTAGACCTGCTCGTCCTTCAGGTTCCAACTCGTGGCTCACTGACTGGATCCGTGAACAACGCACGGTGCTCAGGAGTGCTGAGAGGAAGTGGCGCAAATCCAAGTCTCAACCTGCTCTAACTGAGTATCAGGATTTGCTTCAATCTTTCTCTTACAGTGTCACCAGGGCGAAGACTGAATATTACCAGGACAAGCTCAGCAACACCACAGACACCAGAAAGCTCTAGCCTGGCTTCGGTCATCCTTGTCCGAACGAACCTTTAAGGTATCCTGGCAGGTGTCTCTGACTCTCATAACCTCTCCACCAGTGTACCGCAGGGCTCAGTCCTTGGTCCTCTTCTTTTTTCAATCTATACTTCTTCTCTAGGCTCTATCATCCATTCTCATGGCTTTTCTTATCACTGCTATGCAGATGACACACAGCTCTACCTGTCTTTTCTGCCGGATGACTGAACTGTCTCATCTCGCATCTCTGCCTGTCTCTCTGACATCTCTGCCTGGATGAGAAAAAGACACCTTCAACTCAACATACCCAAAACTGAACTTCTAGTCTTCCCTGCCAGACCTTCAACTCAACACAACATCAGCATTAACATTGGATCTGCGGTGATTGTCCCTACTAAGTCAGCCAGAAACCTGGGGGTCATCATTGACGACCAGCTGACCTTCACAGATCACATCGCCACAGTCTCTAGGTCATCTAGATATGCCCTCCACAATATCAGAAAGATCAGACCCTATCTGACGGAGTACACGACCCAACTCATTGTACAGGCGTTGATCTTATCTCGCCTGGATTACTGCAATGCACTACTGATGGGTTTACCGGCATCCACGACCAAACCCCTCCAGATGATCCAAAATGCGGCAGCACGCCTCATTTTTAATCAACCTAAAAGGTCTCATGTCACACCGCTCTTCAGATCTTTGCACTGGCTTCCGGTGGCTGCTAGGATCAGGTTCAAAGCTCTGTCTCTTGCCTACAGAGTGGTTAACTCCACAGCTCCATCATATCTTAGTTCAATCATTCAGGTCTACATCCTCTCCCGTCCAACGGCTCAACCAGTGAACAACGTCTGGTGGTACCAGCACCACACAGTCGACACCAAGGAAAACTGTTCAGCTCAGTGATCCCAAGATGGTGGAATGAGCTGCAGAACTCTGCACGCTCAGCCACCTCACTTTAATATTTAAAACAATGATGAAGACAGAACTCTTCATCATCTTCCTCTGTACTTAAAATAAAAAGAAAAAACTTTTCTACCCTTTCATTCTCACATCTCTTGAAACAGAAACACTTTTTTGATAGCACTTTGCTTTGATGTTGTTTCTCCTTGACTTTTGTTTGCTTGCCTTGTTCCTCACTTGTAAGTCGCTTTGGATAAAAGCGTCTGATTAATGACTAAATGATAATGTAAATGTAAATGTGATTAAAACTTTACTGAAAAAGAACTCGTGAAAATCTGACGTTTCTTTTGAGTTGTGCTTCAACAGAAGAATTAAAAAATAAGTAATAATAGTGGCCAAATAAAAATGATGGAACCCTTAACTTATTTGGTTGAACAACCTTTCAAGACAATCACTGCAATCCAGCACTTTCTGTAACTCTCAATGAGACTTCTGCACCTGTCCACAGGTATTTTAACCCACGTCTGTAGTTAATAAACTCACGCTGCTGTGACTAAATCACACATGGACTCTCTGCCAAATCAGAGACTCTAACTTTTTAAACTATGTTACTGGACATGTTTTATTATCAAGTATTTTTTCTTTTATCAGTCAGAGCTCCATGAATAGTGCAGCAAACAGACAGAGTCCATACTTGATTTTGAAGAGGTCCCTGTGTCTGTGTGCTGGATCCAGGTGAGGGCACAAAAACTGTACAGAGTCTGCAGTAAGAGAGGGTCTGAGGAGGTTCTATCTGTTTTACTCCACAACGAGCCCCACAGTTACACTACGTCACTCCATCTGTACAAACACAGACCGAGCTGGACCTGTTGACCCACACCAGTGAAATCAAGTTCTCCTGGAGCCAAGAAAACTGTAAAAGCAGGTGCAGCCTAACAAAATGATCCAGGTGAAGTTATCTGGAAGTAGAGTCATGACAACTGGACAACAACAAGAAGGAAGTCCAGTTCCCATGAGTCTACTTCCAGCTCTCATAACAGCTGTGATTGCACCAACACTGACTTTGTTCCTGAAGGGGAGTGGGGCCCACAAGGTGTTAACAGAGTCCACAATCACATTTTAATTGACCACAGTGTTGGTTTGAGGAGCTCAGTGTGACCAGGGTTAGCACTGGTCAGCTGTTAGCATCTGTTAGCTTCAGTAAAACCACTGGTTTCCACCCAAACAGTCTTCAGACAACAACAGAGGATCCAACAGTCAGAGAGAGGAGAGAAACTATGAAGCAGAGGTCAGAGTTCAGAACTGGTTCTACTGCTCAGTTTTCAGATACGACAACAGAAATTATCAGAAACACGTTGAATCAAACTTCTCTGGAGAAACAACTGTTGAAACATCAGCACTGACATAGTCCTGTTATTTACAGCTCACCTGGTCACAGCAGGGGGTTGTTGTCCTTTAAAATCAATGAGATGACCTAATGACCCGTCACTCTTCATAGACACACAACTGGGTCCAGGTCCATGTCTAGCACAGTCTGGTCTCTGCTGCACTGGTCTGCAACACAACACACAAAACACTTTGAGTGTGAATAATGATGGAGCAGTGATTGTTGGAGCTGAGCTCTGACATAGAGAAGAGTCATGGACAGTTAGAGATCCTCATCTCACCTCTGAGCTTTGGTCTGGCTCTCATGGTCCCCACACAGAGTGGTTTTAGAGGGAGGGACTCCCTCCTCTCTGTCCTCACACTGATCCATGCTGCTGAATCCACATCCACATCAGCTCACACACACTTTCTACCTTCATGTGGAGAGGAAACACAAATCATTGATGTGCAGTGAAAACTGAAATCCTCCTTTCCATCATTTCTCCTGGACAAAGATCAGCTGCTCCTCCACTGATTGGCTCTTCTTTCCTCTTTCATATCAGTCTTTCATTTACACTCACTCAGTCATTTGGACTGACGCTGATACTTCACTAACTTTTCCACCACCAAACAACATTCAGAGAATAAAATAATATATAAAAACAATCTGATCATCTGTGTTATCTGAGAAAATCCTGGAGCTACTTTAAAAACATCATGTACAGTAAACTTCCTCTGTGCCTCAGTCAAATCAAAGTCTAAATAGAGTTTCTACAAACAGACTTTCTACACTGTAGGTCTGGAAATGACTGAGAATCAGCAGTTTGCTGTACAACAATCTACTCTAATGATTCCTGTACACATGTGCTGTGTTTGCAGAGGGGGGGTGGGGTTTCATTAATGTGAGTCCTGAATAGAAACCACAGCAGCAACAGCTCCAGTGCAGCAGCACAGATGATTTTCCTTGTGCAAACCTGGAACTCAGGCCCTTAGTTCAGTACCAACATGAAATCCCACATTCAAGTTTGCACGTGTTTGAAACGCAGCATGACGACGTTCAGTAAGAGACGTGAGCTCAAAGACGGGTTTCTTCTTTACTGAACACAAACAGTGAAGTGATGTGAAAGAAGAACTTTGAAAGTTACTGCAGCTTTTATTAGATCAAGGGTTAAATAGAAATTTGGTAGGAGACAGATAACGAGCTCTCTTCCTGTTTCCAACAGCTGCTCTAACGAACCACTGCTAAATCTGAACACTGTCTTCTTTGATTTCTTATTAATATTCTATCTGAACATTATTTAAGCCCATGAGTCCTGTAGTGAGGATCTACTGACAGAGAAAGTCGGAGCTGTTCTCCAGCGGCTGTCCGGCCGAGCTCAGACCGCATTTAGTGGCTCAGACAGCGGGAGAGCAGCGGCTCATCTCCGCCTCCTCCACAGGCTGATGGAGGCAGGAAAAGCTGCCTTCAGTCCTCAGTAAGTGGAGCTCCACAGGAACAAGGACTCTGTGATCCACTAGAGACCATCCACTAACTCTAGGTCCAGTAAAGACGGTTTGAAACTGACTCGTTGGACTGAAATGTTCCAGGAAGTGAAACTAAAAGTCTGTTGAAAACCAGACGGACACTTTCTAACTTTGCTGTTTGTCTGGAGTTTGTAGATCCTCACCTCTAGTGATGAGCAGAGAAGATCCAGAGTCTCTACTTTTACTGATGAGACGAATCCAAACTTTACGACTCTTCTTCTTCTTCTTTAGTGACGTCGACATGAACCGAGCGTTTCCGGGAATAGAGGGGAGGAGCCAACGTGATGACGTCAGAAGCGTCGCTGGATTCAGGGTATTTGTGTCCAAACTGGATCCCAATGATGATCTCCCTACAAGGCAGGTATGTATGTATGGGTGCATGAAACAAATAAGAACTTAATTATTGTCTCACAATTCAGACAAATTCAGCATTATATATTTTTCCTTTATGTTCTGAAGGCCGTGGTGGAGGCCAAGTACGAGTCGGCAAAGGAGAAGGCTCAAGTTGACAAAGTGGCTGCTGTTAGCCTTACTTCTGACATGTGGACATCCATCAACATGGACGCCTCCCTGACTGTATCGTGCCATGTTGTGGGTGAGAAAATCAGGCTCAGCTCAGTGCTGTTGGGAGTGCAGGCATTCCTCCAATCACACACTACTGAAAATATAGCTCGTGTGAAAGACTTCCTGATGGAGGAATGGGGAATCACTAATGAGGTGACATGTATGGTCACTGATGGTGCTCCCAATATGTTTGCATGTGAGAGAACTGAAACTTCAGCAGTGAAGAGGGAACTCGACCAGAACCTTGTGCTCTCTGACATCTGGACCAAAGCAAGGAAGCTGGTTGGTTTCTTTAGAAGCAGCACCACTGCTAAGGTCTGGTCATTCCCTTTATTCCAATTTATAATAACACTAATCGTTTGTCTGTGTTCCTGCTGCAGTGATTTAATGGCCGACTCATCTGTATCTTTAAAGGAGAAGCTTACACAAGTGCAGCTACATCTGGGGATGGCAAACATGAAGCTAATGTGAGAAGTGGAGACCAGATGGACCAGCACATGTTTGATGCTGCAACGTTTAGTGGAGCTAAGGTAGCCAGTCGGAGCAGCGTTAGCTGGACTACAACATGACATGACCATGATCACTTGAGATGAGTTCAACATTGTTGAAGGGGGCCTTTCTTTGCTGTCTCCCTGTTATGATGCCACTGTAGAGCTGTCGGCCTCCAAAGTTGTCCCCCTAATGAAAATGCTGGAGCAAAACCTTCAGGAGGAAATAGTAAAGCCGGGACCTGCAGTGGCTTTGGAAATGGGAGACCAGCTCATCAGGCAACTACGGGAGAAGCTTTATTCTCTGCAGTCGATGAGCGTCGTGTCCCTTGCTGCACTCCTGGACCCCCGATTTAAAGTTAGTGGATTAATCAGTCAAAGAAAAGCCTCTGACCTCAGAGTGTGCTACCATTATTAGGGCACAACAAAGCAGAGAGGAAACCCCCCAGGCTTCTACCTCTCATGATGTCACTGGAGTTGATCTATTATTTTACATTCTAACATCAGTTATTCCTATGAGAACACTTACTAACATGATCTGTGGTTTCCTCTTAGGCAGCAAACTGTGGCGTTGTTTAGACGCCAGCGTCATGGAGGCAAGGAGGTCTCAAAATGTCAGTGCAGATGCCACTGTGGAGGTCCAGCGGTACCTTTCAGAGCCAAATACTGGCAGACTGGAAAACCCTCTGGAGTACTGGGAGAGGCCAAAACCTGCACTTACCTGTTTGTTCAGACCATCATCTCCTGTGTGAAAGGGTCTTTATCTCCAAGGCCGGAGAGGTTGTGTCAAAAAAAAAGAAATCGTTTAAAACCAAAACTGCTGAGAAACTGTTTCTGAATAAATATGAATAAAATGTCCCCTGTCCTGTACATCACTGTCCAAGTTACACAAGCATAATCTGTCCCTTTTCCTAGTTCCACAAGCACTTTGACCGTCTGCCTGATTACACCCACACCATTTTCAGTAAAACAGTTTAACCTGCCACATTATGATATTATCATTTAGAGAAAATGTACACACATAGAATACATAAAAAATTCTACACGTGATAATTTATGTACAGAAATGATTTGGGACAATCTCATTTCATGATTCTTACACATTCACTGTTCATGTACTGTTCTTTGGTTGTGTAAAGCTGCTTTGTGACAATGTCAATTGTAAAAAGCGCTCTACAAATAAAATTGAATTGAATTGAATTGAATTGAATTTGTTCATACATGTTTTGTAATTCATAGTCGTTCCCAACAGACACAGAAATTCAATGCATCACACACGACGTGGTTCAGATCCAGCTGCCTGTGATTATACACTTGGCCACTAGGTGGTTTCTGCACATGAAGCTTCCAGAAATGAACCCTTTCTCGAACCCATGGACTCAAGTGGTTCAATACCTCATGAGGCTTCATCTCACCATCACTACTCCTCTTCCTCCTCTTCCTCCAAAGAACCTGGTGCTTTGTCTCCACCTACTCTGCTGGAGTGTGGGTCTGAATGAACCACCTCCTGATCAGAACATGAACCAAATCAAATCCCACTAGACTTTATGACCTGGTCCCGTATTTGTCCTGTTTCTACTGAGAACACCCTGAACTCTGAACTCCATTCTCTTCTTTCCAGCTCTACTTTCAGCCCCTCTCTCTCTCTGCTGACTATATTTCTGACTCTGACATAAAACATGTTCCACTGACTCTTCCGTGTTTGATTTAGTCCTTTATGTCCAAACCTCAGTCTAGTTCTTGTCCTTTCTTCCACTAACTCTCCTTTTACCAACCTCTTTCTGTATTCTAGTGTCCACCTGTAATGGCCTCGTCCCAGTTATGTTGCCGTTCACTCATAATCCTGCTTTTGATCACAGCTTCTGTCTCTGATTTGCTCACTGGTTCCATCAAATCTCCCTGTTTGCCTCTTTGTCCAGAGCATCAGCTGATTCATTCCCTACTATTCCCCTGTGAGCTGGAATCAAATGAAAGCTGCTGATACTCTAGATGGTTGAAGCCTCAGTAGTAATTCATATATTTCAGTGTGGTTCTACCGTTGTAGTGCTGCATCAATAGCATCAGTTCTACTGTACAAACTGCTGGTTGCTCAGTGCTCGTCTCTTTATTGGGATTTATTTATTGTGATTGTGATTCTGTAGCTGGAATGAATATGGAAAAGCCATCTTCCTGTTTCTGGGTCCTCACCCCCTGTTGAATTATTTCCACTTCCACCACTGTAATTTCCACTAAAACAAAAACACGATGTTAACAGATTTCTTCAAGTCAGTTCAACAAGTGAACACAAACCACTAATGTCCTTTAATAGTTTGAGCTGCTTCATAGTTTTTGTGCAGTAGAACAAATGAAGCCTCAAGAAGCTTTGACTGGACTGAACCAACCTGATGAAAAGCTTCTTGTGGCCCTCACTAGTCTTTGGATCCATCTGTAGATATCACTGCGTGGTCATGATGACAGGATTCAAGTCTTCTCCTCTATTATCACTGATCCAAATGAGTCCAGAGTTTCCCTCCATGTTCAACACAGTTTGGCTCCTTATGACCACGTAGTGATGGGAGAAGAGGAACTTTCAGAAGCTTTTGGTGGCTGTGGATCAATAGGTAGAGCTGTTGACTGCCAATCATAGGATCGGTGGTTCGATTCCTGACTTTCCTTTGGCAAGATACCGAACCCTGAGTTTCCCCCGGTGAGTCAGATCACCCTCTGCCATCGATGTGTGTGAATGAGACTTAGTGTAAAACGCTTTGAGTAGCAGTCAGGTAGAAAAGTTTTATATAAGAGCAGAACATTTAAATTTACTTTGAAGCAGCTGATTCAGAAAATGGTTCACTGTTCTGAAACATGTGAGTCACTACTTTGGAGAAATGTGTTTGAAATCAGATCAAATGTGACTGAATGTTATTTCTATAGAAGACTTTTCTTTTAAGATTTACAATTGTTCCATCTGATTTATTTCAATCACAACTTCCTTCATCAAGTCACTCGAGAACTCGGCTCAACACAAATGTCTTCTATAGAAATAACATTCAGTCACATGTGTTGTTGTGCATGTTTATTGTGTGTATTGATTTGAATTGTTGTCTTTCCTGTTTACATCATGAGCACAATAAGTCTTCAGAGGGAATAAATACATTGGACCTTATTAGGAGGAACAATCAATATTTCATTCATGGATTCATCAGTGTGGTGCCTCCCTGATTTATCCAGTATCAGTACAGTACTCTATTGAAGTGTAATCAGGAACATGGAGCTACTAATCAAAGTAAAAGTACACAATGTATTAAAATGGGACTGGAGAAACAGCTCAACTGTCCATTTGCAGCTCATGTTGTTGTCAGAGAGGGTTTTATATCAGTCGATATAAGAAGCAGAACAACAAATGAATGAGAAACGTTTCTTTTTCATTTCTTTCTACAGATTCAGATGATCCACAGTGATTAGATGAACTTACTAAACTGTCGGCTCATCAATCATCATCGTTTGACATATTCTTTAGTCTGTGAATAAAATGCACATTTGTAATATTTCAACACCAAGAAATATTTGTATCAACAATAACAAGGATCAACTGGAAAGATTTGCAGCCATGTAATAATTCAAACAGACCAAACAAGTCCCATTGAATAGGACTCACTTGATAGTTAACAGACAGATAAAGAACAGAGGAGGAGGTCGTTATCAAACTGTTCTCCACACATGTTGTTTGCTGGAAACTGGACTTGCTGCAGATCATGTTCTGTTCCAACAACATTTATCCTCTTGTCTTCCAGATGTGGACGTTAGTGATGCTAATGATGAAATAGAAAAGGTTTCCTTCTTCATGGGACACAGGTTCTTGGCAGAGACCGTATATTCCAGATTTCATATTTAGTTGGATATTAAAACCCTCCCTGTTCAGTTGGTCTCTCACCTGTCTGGAGCGGTAACAGTCCAGCAGCAGGTGCTGTCTCGTCCTCATCACAACCTGTCACCAGACATTTCTTAGTTTGGAAGAAACAGCTCCACTGGACCAGCGCTCTCAGAGGGAGTCTGTTCACTGGAATCAGCCACACTGGACCTTTTCAGGGTTTTCACACCTTATTTTATCACTTACATCTTTATTATTGGACCAGAATCTCAGATGGAGCCATATTTATAGTCTAATACGCCTCAATTTACATTCTCTTGAATTAGTTTGTATATAGTTTTAGTGAAGAACTGTTCCAGGTTCTATTAAGATACTGAGCGATAGTATCTCCATATAACAGTGAGTGATGTGCTAAACTAGACCTAACAGACAAATCCTGACACCTACACACAGTTTGTTCCAGTTTACTTTATTGTTGAATGATGAATTTTACCTTCTACTTTCTGTTGTTCAGTTTTTTACGTGGTTCCATCAAAAACTTCATTCAATAAGTTGATTTATCATGAAAGCTCTTTACTCTACTGTCATTTACTCTGGACTGTGAAAGGCGTGCAGCATCTTGGTCCATCACCAAGTGTCCTACAATAGTCTGGAGAACAATCCAAGCTTTCCTGGGATCCGGCCTTTTGGTTCCTCTGGAGCTGCTTCAACAGATCAAGTCCGACTCGCTGTGACGGATTTATATGAGCATCGTGCAAATTCAACAAACAGCACAGTTCAATGAGAAGTGAAGGACAAGACCCAGTTCTGACAAAGTTTCCTCCAACTCCACCATTGATTCATTCCATCCAGTTGATTATTGTTTGAGTGGAACTTACAGGAGGAGACGGTTCTAATTGGACAATAAGAACCAGAAGAAACCAGCTGAGGAGCAGCACTGTGGAAAAGTGACTTGAAATCCAAAGGAAGAAATCTTCCAGGAGCACAGTCACTTCACAACCCTCTCCCCACCGTGTCTCCGTTTCCCCTTGTGACCCCGACATTGTCTCTGTCTAAAGACGGACTCGTTGTCGTCCAACTCCCAAACATTGATTTGTTCTGTTCCCAGCTTCACACTCCAAAGCCATGCTGTGGTTAGAGTCACTGCCTGTTTCCCACTGATCATCCACTTGATGGCGCTGTGGAGCAAATGAAGCTTCATCCACACTTTGGAACAATTCACCTGAACAGCACCAGAACTTGTCGGCTCCTGTTCTTCGTTCTGTGTTCAGCAGCTTGGATTCAGAAGGGGAAATGTCCTGTTTGTTGAATGTTCCTGATTGTTTCCATCACATTGAAAGATTCCTAGAAACAGGAACAAACTCTCCACATGTTGTGTGCAGCTCTGCAAAGAGTTGCTGGTTGTTGGAGCAGTTCAGGAGCAGCTTCAACCTCCGAAGCCGGACAGAGTCCGACCCTGTCTCGTCAGTCACCGTCTTCCTCTTAGTGCTCGGTGTAGGTGACTACATCACGGATCCCCTCCTTTAGCTGCTTTAGCTTCTTAACACGTCTTTATTAAAGCTTCAAAGACAATACAAACACTTCCATTGGATCCTTAGAAGAAATGAACACAAACATCTGGACATGTGCAAAACAACCACATCAGAACTAGAAGAAATAGAACAACAACAACATGAAGAATCATCTGAACAACGACAACAGGAAGAACAACAAGAAGATTTATCATCAGAACAAGAAGAAAATGGGCTCAAAGTGCAGGAGGAGCAGTCAAATGTCCAATTAGCACCAGGACAGCTGTTGTTCTTCTTCTTGTCTGCAGACCGTCTTACTGTCTATTACTCTTTGATTTCTGACCATCAGGCATCTGGTTTTCCATCATTTTATTGGGACTACGGTGATTCTGAGTTGGAACATCTCCACATGTTTGCTCCACATGTTCTCCCTCAGTAGTCCGTCCGTGATGGAGCTGGAATTAACATTCAAGTCCAGACCGAGACCTTTCAGGACTGTCCACACCTCCTGAGCTCTGTACCAGTCCATCAGGAGCTGTTGCTGTGTCTCATCTTGGTTGCAGTAGATCATGGGACACTGTTTAGTTGTTACCTAACAGCTCCATCAACCTGCTGCTCTGACAGGAAGTCTGTCCACACTTATCAGCCAGCGTCTCTCATAGTCTCTGACAGATGTTTGGTTTTCAGGACTTTTCTCAGCTCCTTGTACTTGTTTAGAACTCATTAACGTCCATGTTTCAAATAATTTCCTACATTAAAAATGGTTTTACTTGTGCTGATGTTCTGAAATAAAGTCTCCATGTATTCATTTCTACTGTGGACCGTGTCGTGCTCTGAAACAGGAGTTTGGAGAGGAGGAAAGTTTGGAGAATGTTCATTCTTGATTCATAGTTGGATTTTTATTTTCCCACTTTCATTGTTACAGATAATTCAACCCAGAACTTTCATTTCTTCTTGAACCTGGATGTTCATATCTGCTTTGTTAAGCTCTGCTCTTAAGAATTTCCCTTAAGATCCATCAATTCGCCCACGTCACTCTTCCTCTGACTTCATGTTTGCTCCTTGTCTTTGATTTCATCCTCCACTTTTTCCTCCTCCGCTCGTTTCTCACTGATCTTCTCTGTTGGATCAAAGTCTCAGATGAAGCTGTGAGTCAGACTGTGGGTTTTTACTACTGATCTGTGGACGTGATAGAGGACACGAGGCAGGAGATGTTCCTCTGGATTTCACTGATGTTCTGTTCATTAGTACATGACTTGAATTTTAAAGACACAATCCAAAGGAAACAGACTCAGACATTTGTCTCACGTCTGTTTCACGTCCTTCGTCCTAAATAATGAAACAATCTGTTGACACAATGTTGAACGTTCAAACTGAAGTTTTGTTCAAGTGGACAAATCAAAGTATTTCTACAAACACTGTTTAAGAAGGACTCTGTGCTTTCAAAATAAAAGGCCCAGTATGACATGTTACCATGAAACCCTGGATGTTCAGACAACTGTCAGTGATTCTGAAGAACACTAAGTTCTGCAGCTCACATCTGACTGAGTTCAGACTCTGAGAACAACAATGGTTTCTGATTCATCTCACACTGTTATTTCCTTAAATGAGTTCAGCTCCAAGCTAAATCAAAAAAAGAAAACAATACATCCACCTTCAAACTTCCAAAAGTCTGTGTGACAAGTCCCACTGTGAACACAGAGGGGGATTTTCACAATAAGAGTCGTGTTCTAATCATCAAACCCTCTTCTCAGTCTGGTTGGAGACAGTTTGGGAATTTTAGACGTTTTAAACACTCCTGATCTTTCATGTGGTTACTGAAGACTCCCATTAAACATTCAGAGTGATGGTGGAAAAAGTAAGTTTCAAAGAATAATGTTTAAAATAATAAAAGTCCCCAGTGTCCGTTATTTAGCTCATTTCAAAGAGGCCGTCCTCAGTGTGCCCCCTTAGTAGATATTGTGGCTGCTATGAAGTTTACATGTGATGTATTCCACACAAACCTTTAGTAAATCAGGGCCTGAGTGTTTCCTCTTGTTCGGTGGAGGATTCACCTCACCCAGAACAGAGCCAGCCCTCCTGATCAGTTGGTTCAGTGTGTTAGTGTCTGACCCCCCCATGTTGCTCCCCCAGCAGATCACAGCATAGAAGAAGAGTTTTCATAGTTTGTTCATCCGTATCAAATACATGCAGTTGGATTGTGGACAGGACATCATGTTTGGAGCAGGCTCACACAGTATATAGGAGCTAAGCTGACACTTAGCTACTCAGTGAGTAAGAGTCCCCTTTATAGTAAGTTCTAGCAGATCTAAAGACAGCGACATCCAGGGTACAAGACAGAAATGAGGTTTAAATGGAAAAAGGCTCCTAAACAGTAGACAGAGGTTAGAAGAGAGGAAGAACTGTTCCATTCATTGGGATTCCTGCACACACCACTTCTTCTATTGTACTTTTAGTAGAACTCTTACTTATATAAGAGCTGGTGGTAAAAATCATTACATTAAACATTAAAAGACAAAGCTGGAGAGGAAGCAGGAAGAAGCCAACGTCCTGCTCTGCTACGTAGTGTTGACAACACCTGCTGGCTTCTCTGGGATGAATATTCTCCAACTCCATCCTGCCTTTCTTCAAACTAACAAAGCACAACAATCCTTTATTCAGTCTCCAGTTTACAGTGGAATAATCTGTGCTGATATTTGGACGTTATCTTCTCTTGGTTCGTCTTCTGAGTCCAAACCGTGTGGTGACTGGTGGAGATATTGGAGTTTAGCGGCTGAACCGTTATTAGGTCCAGAAACACGTCTTCTTCCATAGTTATTTTCTATCAACACAGGTTGTGTTGGTTTCAGAGAGAAACTTTCATCTAGACAGACCCCCCCACAAAGACATCAGCCACCAGCCTCCACTCCTCCACCTCCCACACCGTCAGAACCACCTCTCGGTTTAACTGAGCGTAAAACTGTGAGTCGAGTGCAGAGAACAGCTGAGTGTAAAACACTTGGTGCACGAGAACAATGATCAAAGTGAGAGAGAAAAGGACATTTGAGAGGTCCACACAGCTCAATGTTCTGAGCTCACAGTGTCACATTTGTTCTCTCTACTGGGATATATTTACCTGCAGTGTTGTTTTTATCCACCATGTGTTTTTGCGTTCTCCAGTTTTAACATCGATCTAACGCCATAAGAGAGGTTCTGTCCCAGTCACAGTGAGGAACTTGTCCCAACGTGCAATCACAATCAAGCCAGAACGTTTTGAGAAACAAAGCATGAAAAGTGTGGCATTAAAGAGAGCAACCAGACCTGTGTCAGTCTGGTCTAAGTGGTGGCGGCTTGTGGTGTGGATCTGAGTGAAGCTGCAGTGGAGAATGAGCATCAGCGAATGTGTCACCCAGGTTATTACTGTGGAGCTCTGAATTACTCAGCGTTCCTAAATGCATCATGAACAGGTAAGTGGTAGATGCTCTCTGGAAGCTTCTAGACTCCCACCCACCATTCTAGCAGACCACGCCCCTCAGACTCAGGTGTGTGAGCAGGAAACAAGAGTTGAAGGTGATAAAAGTGAAGTGGGACATTGTTGACTGGACATTTGCTGAACTAGAGTCAACAGAGCTGGAGCTGCCAGTGAGAGGAGTTACTGAATGAAACTGATGTGGAAGAGACGAGAGACAAAAAAAACTGTCAATGAAGTGGATTATCCAGGTGAGTTAGCTTCCAAACTAGCTGGTTAGCACAGGTAACTCTATTCTGGGAGAGCTAAAGTGTGTGTTTTGTTCCTTTGAATGGATTTCAGAGTAAAACCAGTCATTCTATGAGGATTTCTGTGTTGGACCAAGTGTTTGTATTATTAAATAAGCTCATTGTAAACTGTGCTAATTGAGGCCTACACCTGAGTGACTGCTACATGAACAGCAGCTACTGTAACTCTGCTAAGACATATAACACTGAACTGTTAGTCGGACGTCATGGACAAATGGTCCGACTAGTAAAGGAAAGGAAACGTGACAGCTGGGTTTTATGTATATGTCTATTTTATAGTAGATTTAGTAGAAAACACAGAACAGATCCTTCAGATCCTCAGCCCAGGTTCAGCAGGATAGATTCTGAGAGCCAGGGTAGGACAGAAACCTACTAGGGGCTACATGTGGTTCAGAAGTGACAGGAAACCAGCTGAAATCACTTCACTTGTCTTTTCCAGGATGTTGCAACATTAACATACTGTTGCATTAACTTTCTATCAGGATGTAAAAGTAAACTAGGAGTTGGAATAACGGCCTTTGTGGCGTTTTAGAAGCCGTACTTCAGTGTTGGACCAGAAACACAGACCATCTTTCATTTCACAGCTTGTGTTTCTGTCGTTTCCTGAAAGAAGACATTTGTCCCACGTCTCTGCAGGTTCATGAAGATCCACCCAAAGCATCGGACACTGAAAGAAAAGCTGTGTTAACAACCAAAATAAAGAACACTACGGGTTTCAGGATCCAGTGGAGCAGCTGAGATGAGCTGGACGACTCATTGCTGTCTTTGCACAGTGCTTGTTTGAGCTGTGGTGGACGCCTCCATCTTCCTACAGTGGTTCCACGTGTTCCTGTCTACTCGGTGACTCTGTGTGGTTCCACTGGGTTCTCAAAACGCTGCCATACATAACATAACTATTTAAGAATGGTGGGAGCACGTTCTGTGCTAATTCCTGTGCCCCCCCCTCCCTGACTGCTCCTGCTCCTAAAGCCCAGTTCTAATGTTCCACCTGAAACGCTGCTGATCAAGAAGATTTCAAAAAGAACCTTTTCTGGTCCTGGATCTGTATTTTCCTCGTCCACCCTGTGCTGGTCTAGAGTTGAACAGCGGCCTGTTGTGGTTCAGTTGGTGCCTCGTCATGGAGTTTTCCTTCCTCATTAAGATATTGTATAGTGATGGCAGTCAGTGCTAACAAGCAGTGATTAATAAACGAAGGTGGTTTAACCACACGTCCAATCATCTTTTTCCATTTGACTGATGGAACAAACAAACATGAGTTGATCCACAGTTTCCTGTTTCACATCATGTCCATTAAACGGAGTATTTAAGACACGTTGAGGATTCAAAACCACAGAAGCTGCAGCTCCTTGGACGTCATCACCGGTAGAAGTGACTCCACTAGAAATATCAGAGTAAAGCAGGAATGAGTTTGTTCCCTTTGGAGCCGCTCACCAGACGATCGGTCCCCTTTGGTTTCTTTGCTGTTTCAGCTTCACG
Source organism: Anabas testudineus (assembly GCF_900324465.2). NCBI lineage: Eukaryota > Metazoa > Chordata > Actinopteri > Anabantiformes > Anabantidae > Anabas > Anabas testudineus. The sequence goes on along the minus strand of NC_046627.1, from coordinate 872,593 downwards.
CTGACGATGACACTTGTTTTTGTGCAGCCTGTCCTCTGTCTCCACTCACTGTGTGTTCGAGTGCACAAGTAAACAGCTGGATCTTCTGCTGTCAGACTGCGGACCTCCAGGTACTGAGTCCTGCTGGAAACATCTGAGTCACGGTGAAACGTCTTTGGATCTGAACATGACGTGTTCACTGTGTCTCCAGGTCTTTTCACCTCGGGGGGAGACTGCTCCATGTTGGTTTGACCTCAAACTCCTGTCAGAGAAGAAATGATGAACATGGTCCAACACACTTTGAAAAGACAAGTTGATGAAGACGTTTTCTCCCATGAACAGAAACCAGAAATAACAAAGTCCAGACTACAACGTTTTCCATTCTGGGACTTAATGGAAAACGGTGTTTGTCTGATGTTTCTGGGACAAAAATGATTTGGAGGGAAGATAAAAATGAGATGACATCAAATTAAAGAAGCTGATAGAATGAGAGGAGATGATGTAGTTCAATGTATTTAATGCTCTTTATTAATGAAGTTCTTCACATTAGATTCATGTTCAGATGCTTCAACTTAGTAACTGATCATATTTAAACACACTAAACTTTTTATCACCAATCAGGTTTTTAAACATTTTCATTTGCTAAGAATTATTTATTAATGACTTTTTTAAGTTATTTGTTCAAACTGCATCATAACTGTTGGAACAGAGCATCTGAACCTGCACAGAACTGAAATCTTATCAAAGCCCGTTGTAGAGTTCACCTGCTGGTTCTGATCAGTTCCTGCTGAGATTCTCAACACGATACTGAACATGAAAACCCCAAAAACTGAATGAACTCCGTCTCTGGTTCTGCTCTTTTAATCTTTTTAATCTCTTTTTAATCTATGTCTCAGTAAAAAAAATAAATCAAAAATCAAACACAGACATATCTGAGCAAACAAAGCTCGAACAGACGGAACACATCAAATCCTTATGTCTTAAACAGTGATCAGATTCCTATGAGACGGATCCTTTTTCAATTCGGTTCAGTCCAACCTTTGACCCATTAGAATATGACCTTTGGACATTTCCAGACTCTCCTAACAACAGCGACGTCTAGTGAAGCAGCTCAACACATTATTCAATAAGACTGAAACTGTGCTCTGAAAAAAGATTGAACATGAACAAAAGTGTGATTTTAGACTCAAATGAGACGATTCAGTGACAGATTATTGAAGAAACATCTGCACAGATGTTTCAGTCCTGACAGTCGAAATATCTGACAGATCAGTAATTGAATGTAGATATTTTTATCTAAGTTTAATCAACAACAAACTGAAATGAACATTTCATGTGAAATAGTACATATCTGTATATATGTATATATATAAGGTGGTGAAAGGGTTAATGAGGCAGGAATTTTGGAGAAAGCAACAGCTCCTCACTGCAGCCTCTTTAAAAACAGGAAGGGTTTGGTTTCCCTCAGATTTCCCTGCAGATCTGAGCTCAGTCAAATCTTCCAGCACCAACATGGAGAGCCTGAAAACAGCAGTGGAAAAGATTCTTCAGCAACTGTCTAATAAAGTCAGTATCTACACCACAGCCATCGTGATCTTTACCTTCCAAATTTTATTCGACAAGAATTTTAAATGTACCTGCACAGGAGACCAGTTGGTCTGCTGGACCTACATGACTCTGCCGATTGCTTTACTATTCGTTATGTTGCTGTGGATGGACAGAGCCTTTAACAGAGTCTGCAACTTCACTTTGAGAACATGTACATGCAGGTCTTGCTGCAACTGTCACTTTTGCCCAGTTTTGTGTGGTCGCGTGTTCAGTGCACTGCTGGTGTCTCTGCTTTGGCCTGTCTCTGTCTTACTGGATACAGACTGGTTTGTCTGCTGCTGTCATCAAACTTCTTTTTATGAAGTGGAAAACTGCAACTCAAACACTGATCTAGAGCAAAACCAAACCAACGTTAACCTGACAGCCACGTCGATGGTGAGTGTTTATCCAGTGTCCAGTGATTTTAGTTTTATTCTTCCTTGTGTTCTTATGTTTCACTTTCTATTTCCTGACTCTAACTCACTTCCACCTTTTGTTGGTAAAAAAGATAAATAACTGTTTCTGTTGACATCACTGATCTTCGTCCTTAGTTTTATTGAAAGTCTGTTTGCAGTTTACATGAAGAAGTGAACAGCGATCGGTGTTGGTGTCAGTCCTCGTAGCCAGTGTCTCCCTCAGACTGCTGCACTAAACCAGTTCACACATGAAATCATATCAACCCTCCAGCAACCGAAAGCAAACAGGAACTGTCGGCTGGCCAAGCTGCAAATGAACAGAGAAAACAGAATCAGTAACACTGATCATGTGGTGTGTTCTCCTCTCTACAACGTTCAGCTGTGGTTGGTGGGGGGGACTGGGGGGTGGAAACTCTAAACCCCAGTAACTGGAAGACAGGACGTCTCCTTCTTCTCCAACCTGTCAGGATATTTTTCATAACATCAGGTTAAATTGTTGTCTGATAAAATGAAAGATGGTTATAGTCACAACATAGATCTGACGATGTAGAATGAAAAATAATCCAGTTAATACTGTGCATTACATAAGGGGGGGGGGGTTCATAAACATAATTAAACCTCTCTTTGATTTTATTTTCAGGTGTGGGGCCTTGCTTTACTCACTATCATTATGGGCGCGTCTCTTCTTGAGAAACTGGGGATGTTGTCGACATGCTGCTCATCACCAGCTGTTATTACTGGGAAATGTATTTGGAGGAGGGAGAAAATCTAACGAGAGAAACTGAGAGAAACAGTAAAGAGCAAAGTGAACAAGCAGATCAACGTTATGTTCAGTCTGAGTGGAGAAATTGTTTCAATGTAGGTGAAGAACTGGTTCAACGGTTGTTATCTCAACATTCCCCTCGAGTTGAAATCCCACTGAACACCCTTTCCAACAGGTGAGCTGTTCCGTTAGTATCTACAGGATCAGAGCAGCTTCTGGTGACGTCGATCAGTTCTGATTAATCTGAGTGTGTTTGTGTTTTTTTCCAAACAGTCCAGCAGAGAGAAGCAGTAGCGAGGCTCCACAGTCCGGAGGTGGGCAGAGTCCAGACCCAGCAGCTGATCCTAATCAACCCTCCTCAGACTGAAGACGTTACCTGGATGTGAAACCAACAAATCTCTGTTCTACTTCTTTTCTTTTTTAGAGAATTCTTCGTATCAAATGTTTTATTTTGCTGAACAGACAGAAAACCTCACACAGGTGTTTGAGCCTGAACCCGTGAATCACGTCTCTCTGCATTTATTCAGCTCTTCAGTTAACTCAACATTATTCTGTAAGTAAAACACAACAGTAAGACAGTTTATACTGTTTTTATCTGCACATTTCACTGGATTAGAAGTGTGATCTGCAACATGTCAAATAAGAAACTTAACCATGTATCGTACAAATGTAATAAATATGAAACTTTACACGTCTGGCAACATTTTATTTAATTTATCAAATGCAATCGGCATCAATGAGTTTTAATCTTCTTCACTGCAGAATTTAAAATGTCTAAAAACAAATCAAAGACATAATATATATTTTTATTGCGATGTCTATTGTTGTGTTATCATGATGTGACTTTTAATTTACTATTACAAATATGTGAGTTATATTCTATTCCACATTACAGTCAACATCCATTAAGAGACTTTAATAAAACAAAAGATTATTAAAGAAATTCATGCTGCTACTGTAAAACTAAAAATATAATATAATAAAATGAGAATAGTATACAAAGAACTTGAAATGACTACACTGGATTGCTGTAATTTAATAAAAATGTGAACATTAAACCAGTGAGAAAATAAGAAACGGCCAAAAGGGCAGAAACTATAGTAACTAGAAAACAACTGAGGCTAAACTGACATTAAAAAATTAAACAAGTGCATTAAAAGAAACAGAAACGCAGCCGCCTGCAGTAAGAACTGATCTCTGTTTTTGTTCTTATTTATTTCTACAAATGTTTGTCAGATTTTTGAACTTGAAATCTAGTCGGGAGTTGTTCAGCATCACTACTGTTTAAAATACACTTAGAGGAATACTTGTACTTTAAGTACAAGTTGGCTTCAACTTTAAGAAAGAATTCAAAGTGGGTTTTATTTGTGGTTTGAGTTACATTTACGTTTAGTCATTTAGCAGACGCTTTGGATAAGCATGAGGAGGTCTTGTCTAAGGACCCCTACTGGTGGTGGAGATTTGAACCCCAGTCCCCCACGGGAGGCAGTGACGTTACCACTACACTAACCAGCCGCTAGTTAGAGTTTGTACTGGAAATGTTCGAGAGTTCAGACACAGTGAGACAAAACCAAATGTTCTGAAATAACTAAATACTAAAAATAGACGTCACCAGTTTCAGGGCTGCTCATGTTTAAAAGCTCATCACACTCTAATCAGTGTTCTTAGTTAACTTATAGATCAGGTATGACATCGATGGAACCCTGAAGAAGCACGATCATATGTGCAGGGGCTGCCTCATGGGGTCATGGACTGTTCTACAGTTTGCACAGGACCCGTCTAATGTGTCGATACAGTTCCTAAAACCTAATGTGTGTGTTTTTGTATATTTACATGATGACATCTGTGCTTTGTCAGAAAAATGCTGTTTGTGGGTTCGTGTTATATTAAAACACAGGATTGTTGAGACCTTTAAACTGAACGACAGCAGCTCGTCTGTGGTGTAACCACCACTTCAAATGAACAGCTACTCGTCTTAAAATAAAAACAGCAAGCTAAAACTCTGAAAACACACATTTCACAGATTCATACAAGAGTCCGGTCCTGTTCTTTAGAACTCTGCTTCTGTCACACTTCTGTATGTTCCATTTGGATTTATGAGAAACACGACTCTCTTCATCTTTTTGATTCAGATGGAGCAAAGAAAGAAGAATCAGTCTTTGATTTAAGTGACGGACACTGTGCGAGGGGCCACGAGTCAGCACTAGAGGAATATTACCAACTAAATGATTTGTTCCAAAATTCATTCAATAGTAAATCATTGACAAAGTAGATGGATAAAATGTGAAAACAGTAACTTGTTCCTCTTGAATATGGATCCATCTTTACCAAAGATCCTTCAGATGCTTCTGACGAGTCATTAGATTAGAAAGATTTAAGAATGTCAGCAGCAGATAAAGGCCTCACATCACAGAAGATCCCAGCTGACTGCAGAATCCATCACCTACAAACCTGTTTATGAACAAACCTTTAAAGGAAATGTTTTGTTCAGATGATAGTGGAGTTTAGCAAAAGCAGAGAACATCACAGGAAACAAGTGACAGTGGAAATTCTTATAAAGTTCATAAATTAAATAAACACAAACTAGATTCACGATGTAGAATAATAAATAAATTCAGCTAAAACTACATCAATAAAACAGAGTTTGTACGGAAGGCCAAAAGAGACAAATGTACAAAAAGAATAAACAGTAATCTTAAAAAACAGGTTTGCATGTGTTAGAGTTAGTCTAAAGTGAAATTCTATTTGTAAATATAATTTCACTACTTACTATGTTTCTAGCTTTTTTACGCTTTAACACATGAACTGAAGTCCATCACAAGTAGTTTACAGCTTAGGAAATGGATTTTTCAAAACACTGAGAATGTATTTGTATTATGATGATGACTTTAGGTCAATTCAGGTCAATGAAACCACGTTTCACAAGATGTTTGAACTGTCCAATAATCAGCATAATAATAATAATAAAGAGTTTAAAGAAAAGGAAAAGATCCATCCAGTGAACAAACACTGAGAAGTTCCTATGATCAGTAGTGCTACTTCTACTGTACGAGGCTCATGCACGGAGGAACGTCAGTCAGACACTCGACGACTTTCATCTCTATCTTTTTTATTCTTTTTTTTTGGTTTGAGGATTTGATTGGAAGATGCAGGTGAAAGTTTATGATACAAAATATGTTACAGTATGTTCGTCTCATCTCCTGTCGGTGTGTCACTCACACTTACGTCTGAATGGGCGAAGAAACGCTCTGCCAAAAAGCTCACAGTTAAAGTCGTGTGTATCCGATGATATCTGTGTTTTCACGTAGACTAATGTTAAAGAAGTTCTGATACTGATGAAGCCTCTACTTTTAAAGACCCCATGGGTGCTCAGCGATAGATATTTGATCAATTCTGGAGGGGATTTTAGAAGTGAAAGGGTTTTAGATCAATGTATAGATCATAAATACATGGATGTATGTTTTCTCCTTCTCCCTGACTATTAGAGTGAACCACTAAACTAATGTGTACTCATTTCATATTACTCTAAGGTATTCATGTCATAAAGGGAATTTCAACGTCCAGGCGCCAGTAGCTGGTCAAGCTGAGCTCAGCACCGTCAAGGCAGCTGAATAGTCAGAGGCCACACATGGAACTAGACGTCAATGAGTCTCCTTCACTAAATGGATCTGCAGATGGCAGCAGTTCCACAGAAATGAACTGATTTCACTCCAGAAGTCAGTCCAGTTAAATGCTGACTCAGCTGATTCCATCCAGTAAATGCTTCATTTAAACTGTTCCACTACACTAATGTAAATAAGGACATACAGCATGAAAAGGGCTTTGTTTAAGTGTGAGCAGTGAGAAAAAGGAGGATCAAGAATAAAAAGCAGTGAATCATATGTTGAAAACTCATCATGTGGACAAACAGAACTTTGATGCTGTGGAGCTTTTGGTTTGGTTTTTCCCTTTTCCACTGAGATCTATTGCAGAATATGTTATGTTCACATAACTGATTCGTTTCTTTGTTACTTTACATGTTTCCCTGCAATAATCCCCGTAGGTTTGAAACACACACGTTATTATTATTGTTGTTGTTGTTCTGTTCATTTGTTGATGCTATTTTCCTGCTTGTTGTAATGTTGCATATTTTGAAGTAAAAGGCTTTCGTTCCCGTTCTGGGCGTCAGCATTGAACTGACAAACACGTCGGAGCTACAGTCAGAGCACACAGTTCATATTGGACCAGATCAATCCAGGATCTTGGTTTAACCCTCTACTCTCTCTACTCTCCTTTTACACAACAGGCTAAGTCCAGTTCTGCTAAGTCCAGCTTGGTTTAGCCCAGTTCAGCTCCGGTAAGTTATGTTCAGCTCAGCGTAGTTGTGTGAACAGTGTTTCAGGCTCAGCATAGATCAGTTAGACCCAGTTCAGTTAGAGTTCAAGTGTTTCAGCAGCTTCACGAACAGTGTTTGAAGACAATTTTTCATTTCCAGATGTTCTCACTCCGGACTTTCCCAAAGACGTGACCCGAAGTGGCTTCCAGTGCTGAATTCACACCAGCTTAGAGACGGTCCACTATTGACTGAGCTGAACTTCTTAACTTTTAAGACGTCAGAATCAACTGACTTGAGATTATTCACCTTTGAAAACTTAATCCTTGTTGAAGTTTCAATCTTACTGTCGATCTAAAAATGTCAGTGAACTCAGCCGAGCACCATTTTCTCTCAAATCAGGCTTCAAAGATCCAGTCTGTAAAGAAAACTGAAAGATCCTCAAGAAACCACCGGGTCTGAATAAAAGAAGAAAAACCGATCAACACATATCATTTTTTTCTTCTTCTGACTCGTTAATGTCTTTGGGAGACCAATTGTTGTACCTACTTTTTCTTGCTCTTCATTTTCACCCGCTTGCTTTGCCTTCTTCATGGACCCCCCCAGTTTAGGTCCATTTCATCATGTAATGCACAAAACTGTAAAAGAAACTCAAAGCAGCCAGTGGTACCTGAAGTACCCATGTCAGTAGTGTTTGTCCCCGAACTTTCAGCCTGCAGCGCCCCACGTTCAGGATCAGAGCTTCAAAGGAGTTAGAATTCATAGGGAGGGTGACTGGCGGGCGACTGGGTGGTTGTTGGGGGGAGGAGGCATAGTCAGAGGTTATAAGGACGATATTTTGACGGTTTCGTGGGTGTAAGCAGTTGCCCGGGTGTTGCGCAGGATGCCAGGAATTGGGGCGGGTGATGGAGGGAGGCTCTTGTCGGGTGAGTTTGCAGGTGGCGTGGGGAGCTGATGGCCGCAGTGAAATCTTGGTCACCGGCCTGGGCGTTCAGACTGGAGCGACTGGGAACAGAGAAACACACAAATAAACGCTAACATGACACATTCATAGAAGTGTGACAACAACAGGTAGGAAAGAAGACAAAGGCCCGTTCCTACTGTCCTGCTGTGAGCTCCTCAACAAACTAGCAAAGCTGTTGTTCTGCACTTGTGGGAACTGTCTGAGTTTCTATCGTTTTATTTACATTTAGATCCATAAAAACAGGATGACGGCACATCTCTGTGCACCACCACCAGGTCAGTGAAGTCAAGACCTTCAGCTTTAATTCAGTGGGTTTGACCCGTGATGTCATACACACACCCCTATTTTGGGGTCTCATAAATAATAGAACAAATACAATTGCTTTGCTTTTAGTGCTTTGCAAAGATCCTTGCAGTCAGTGACGGTCCCACAAAGCATTCATCGAGATGCTTCGTCAGGCCTTTACTGCAGCTGCTGCTTGTTTGCAGTTAGACTCCAAATGGGTTGAGATCAGGTGACTGACGTGGCCTGTGAAGGATTCATCCTGAAGACAGTGAGCCCGTCCCGTTGGCAGCTGGACTTGTCTATAACATAACAAGAAAAACAGTTAACAGTTACAAATCAAATGTCCCACTCAGAACCACATCTGGACCTTTTATCTGTTTGATTTTTCAGGGAGTAATGAGGGAACAGGCCACACTCGTCATGAAACTGCTTGTCAGCCATTCTTTCCATCATTTATGAGCCCCCAAAATGGGTCTGTGTATGAGAACAGCTATTATTCCTTAAGGGTTAAAGCTGCGTTTGTCAGACCCTTGAATTAAAGCTGTGTTTTGTCTTGTTCACACTGAGTGCTTCATTTCTGATTCGGTGTATTTCTTTATCTTTCTGTTCATTTCCCTTCAGTGAGAACATCTCGTTTACGTTTGTGGTGGGATGGACGTGGTTTTCTCGTGCAGGGTGTCGAGCTCCTGGACGCTCCCTGGCTCACAGAGACCGTGGAGTTCGCCAGTCGCATGGCGGCTCTCCTCCGGGCCCTGTTGGCTGGACAGGGAGGTGCTGTGGCTGGTCCTAAAGCCGACGGACTCAGTCATACACAACTCGCTGTAGGTCATCTCGTCTGTGAACTCGTGGTTCTGTAAACAGAGGGAGAAGAAGGTCAGACAGACCAACACACAGAACAGTGTCTTTTATTTCTACAGCTTCAGGGGTTAAAAGGAGAAGTTGTGTTTCAAAGACAAATGAGGAGACTCAGTTATTGAAAGTCCTATTTTTCTAATAGTTACCTATGTGCGAAATAATATTTAAGAGCTGTGAATTTTAATCATCAGCAGATATTAAATTCAATTAATTATTTAAATAAACACAACATCTGGACCTTAGATCCCTCGTTAGGGCAAAGCTGGGTCTAGTAGATGAACTGTCCCAGGAGAGGGTTGGTCTTTATTGGTGCATTAAAAATTCAAACTTAACCGTGTTTGTTCAAAAACAAACAGAAACTTCTGATCTGTGCGGGTGAGAGATGTGAGGAGATGCTCCGAGTTTGAACCAGCACCGTTGTTTTCTCCAGACAGTGCAGCAGGTGGTGGTGTTGATGCTCAAACACACACACACACACACACACACACACACACACACACACACACACACACACACAGACGTCATCAGCTGTACAGATGAATTTCAATTCTATTGTTATATCAAGTTTATTAAAAATGTATTTTATCATTTCACATTCAGATAAAGTCAGAATCCTGTCTAAGATCTGTTTCAGTATTAGTTGGTGTAGAGTGAAGTCAGTGTTAGCTCTTCTTCAAATATGCATTTAAAGACGTTCTGTACGTTTTAGATGACGTTACTTTGGGTTAATTAAGTAAAACTGGTCTAATCAACTCTTTGAACAGGGCCTTTAACAAGTTTCTCACAATAGTTGATATTAATAGAAGACAAAGAGCAATCTGACAAATCCTGAAGGTGCTCACATTAGAACTCTCTGTTTTAGAAATTCATGATTCAGTAATTCTATCTATTAGAAACGGAGGATGCAGCATGAAGGGATTCAGGACATCACTGGGACTCCTGTAATGTGTGAGGACTAGATTCAATTCAATTCAATTCAATTTTATTTGTAGAGCGCTTTTTACAATTGACATTGTCACAAAGCAGCTTTACACAACCAAAGAACAGTACATGAACAGTGAATGTGTATGAATCATGAAATCAGATTGTCCCTGATGAACAAGCCGAGGGCGACAGTGGCAAGGAAAAACTCCCTGAGAAGGCAACAGGAAGAAACCTTGAGAGGAACCAGACTCAACAGGGAACCCATCCTCATATGGGTGATTACATGCTGTGTAGGCAGCAGTCCAGTATAACAGTTAAAGTCTTTTAAGTTAATATGGAGTCCAGTTAGTTATTGCAGGCAGACTAGTTCCATTCCTTGACTATCGAACGTTGAGTCGAGACCTCCAAGAAACAGCTTCCGACGTCCGCCGAGGCCAGGACCGACATCATAGTAGTGTTTGACCAACTCCAGTCTCCAAACGCATCCCAAAGGGCAAACGGTGGATCCAGGCGACGAGATCTCCAGCCAGAAGTTGGGCATCAGGACGAGTCAGACAGGTCCAGAGGGCAAAGGGTGGAATGACGTGTAGCTCGACAGAGAGACAGGAAGAGGGAAAAGAGAGAGGGAGAGGGAAAGAGAGAGAAGAGGAGAGATTGCAGTTAGTTGTATTCACAGTCAGATAAAGTTTGAGGTGAATGTATATTTAGTGTAGTGCAGCAGGGACTCCGGCAGGACTAATTATGACAGCCTAACTAAAAGGGTGGGTTCAGAAGGAAACACAGACATGAGGGCGCACTGGGATGTAGAGCAACCAAACACTTCACCATCAACAAACCCGAGTGATCAGTGAGAGTTGGGAAGACAGCATCTAAACATACCAGTTCACCATAATGCTCTACGTCCATGAGTCCTTCCCAAATCTATTTACTCAAATGCTTGATTAAATAAATAAGTTTTCAGCCTAGACTTAAACACTGAGACTGTGTCTGAGTCCCGAACGCTATTTGGAAGGCTATTCCATAACTTTGGGGCTTTGTAAGAAAAAGCTCTGCCCCCAGCTGTAGTTTTTAGGATACGAGGTACTGACAGGCAGCCAGCATCCTTTGATCGAAGTAGGCGTGGTGGATCATAAGACACTAGCAGTTCACTTAGATACTGCAGCGCAAGACCATTTAATGCTTTAAATGTCAAAAGTAGTATTTTAAAATCAATGCGAAATTTCACGGGGACCCAATGAAGTGTAGATAAGATAGGCGAGATGTGATCGTATCTTCTGGTTCGAGTGAGGACTCTCGCTGCTGCATTCTGAACTAACTGAAGCTTGTTTATGCACCTGGTTGAACAGCCAGACAGTAAGGCATTACAGTAGTCCAACCTAGAGGTGATGAAAGCATGGACTAATTTTTCTGCATCATTTAGTGACAAAATATTCCTTATCTTGGCAATATTTCTGAGGTGAAAGAAAGCTGTCCTGGTGATATTATCTACATGAGCTTCAAATGAAAGACTGGAATCTAGAATCACACCAAGGTCTTTTACTGTTGCACTAGATGTAACGGAAAGGCCATCTAGAGTTACGGTGTGGTCTAACATCTTGCTTCTAGCTGCAGATGATCCTATAACTAGTACTTCTGTCTTATCAGGATTTAGCAGAAGGAAGTTAATTAGCATCCAGTCTCGTATATCCTTTAGACATTGCTCAACTTTATTAAGCAGTTTGATCTCATCTGGTTTTGATGAAACATATAACTGTGTGTCGTCAGCATAACAATGAAAGTTAATACCATGTTTACCGATAATGTTGCCCAGAGGAAGCATGTAGAGGGAAAAAAGCAGGGGGCCTAAAACTGAACCCTGTGGAACACCAAACTCCACTGGAGAGCATGTGGAGTAATCGCCATTTAGATCTACATACTGATAACGATCAGTCAAATAGGACCTAAGCCAGGAGAGGGCCGTTCCCCTAATTCCAACAACATTTTCTAGTCTGTGAAGGAGAATACTATGGTCAATGGTGTCAAAAGCTGCACTGAGGTCGAGTAGCACAAGCATAGAGACACTACCCTGATCAGAGGCCAATAGGAGGTCATTTACTACTTTAACAAGGGCCGTCTCTGTGCTGTGATGAGGCCTAAATCCTGACTGATAGAGTTCATGTATGTTATTTCTATGAAGATACGAGGATAGCTGCCCAGCTACTATCTTTTCAAGAATCTTAGAGATAAAGGGGAGGTTTGATATCGGCCTGTAATTTGACAGCTGACAAGGGTCGAGATCAGGTTTCTTGATTAGCGGTTTAATAACTGCTAATTTAAAACACTTTGGGACATACCCACAGCTGAGTGAGGAATTTATGATTGTCAGCAGGGGTTCTATTATTTCTGGCACTATCTGTTTTAGAAAGTGTGTCGGTATAGGGTCTAATGTACAGGTTGAAGATTTTGCAGAAGAGATGAGTGAAATTAGTTCATTCTCTTCAAGAGGAGTAAAGTAATCTAGGTACTGATCTGCTGAGGTTAGCTCGTCACCTGCGTCAACTAAATTGTCTGGTTTTAAAGCTTGAATTTTCTGCCTTATATTTACAATTTTGTTGTTGAAAAAGTTCATGAAGTCCTCACTACTGCACAACGTTGTTATGGAGATATCTGCAGTAGTTTTCTTTCTAGTTAATTTGGCTACTGTATTAAATAAAAATCTAGGGTTATTTTTGTTGTTTTCTATGAGAGTGGAGAGATACGTTGATCTAGCTGCACTAAGAGCTTTTTTATAGTTCAGGATGCTCTCCTTCCATGCTATCTGAAATACTAACTATTTAGTTTGGCGCCATTTACGTTCTAACTTTCGAGCAGTCTGTTTTAAGGCACGCGTGTCATCGTTATACCAGGGAGCAAGTTTCTTATCTCTAATGACTTTTCTTTTAACTGGAGCTACTTTATCTAAGGTATAACGTAATGACGACTCGAGATATTCAGTCGCCTGGTCTAGTTCTGTGGTGTCAGACGGTGATCCAATCAAAGTTGATAACTCTGGAAGATTACTAATAAAGCTCTGTGCGGTAGTTGATGTAAATGTACGTTTAATGCGATAGCGCGGCGCTGAGTATACATTATTAATATGACACACTGTAGTTGAAACAAGATAGTGGTCTGAGATAACTTCAGACAGTAAGTAAATTTCTTATACTTAAACCGAATGATATTATTAAATCTAAAGTGTGACCTGCTTTATGAGTGGGTCCTACTACACACTGATCTACTCCTAGCGAGTCCAATATGGACATAAATGCTGTTCTCAGAGGGTCTTCTGGATTCTCAAAGTGAATATTAAAATCTCCAGCAATTAACGCTTTGTCTACAGAAACAACTAGGTTAGAAAGGAAATCTGCAAATTCACAAAGAAATTCAGAGTAGGGCCCTGGGGGTCTGTAAATGATAATTAGCGGGATCGGCTGAGCAGACTTTATATTTGTATCTATACTTGTTATGTTACTATAAAGACATTCAAAACCTTTAAATTTGTGTACATGCTTTTGTACGATAGTCAGTTTATCATTGTAAATAACTGCGACACCTCCTCCTCTACCAGTCAGACGAGGCTGGTGAATGTAGCTGTATCCAGGAGGAGTTGCTTCATTTAAAGCTACATACTCGTCCTGTTTAATCCAGGTTTCTGTTAAACAGAGTATATCAAACTCCTGATCTGTGATAGTTTCATTAACAGTAAGAGCTTTAGATGTCAGAGATCTAATATTTAACAATCCTAACTTCAGATCAGAGGTGCTGGCTGCACAATCAGTGTGCTCTGAATTTGAGGTCTGTATGTTAATTAAATTATTAAAACAGACTTTCTGGGTTTTTCTGACTTTTTGTTTAGCTCGAGGAACAGACACAGTCTCAATATGTTGAACCCTGAGTGACGACTCTGTGCAGCTAGCAGACACTTGGTTTAGCCTGTTTGTCTGCTCCCTGGCCTGGACTCTGGGTAGTCAGCGACTAGCTAGGCCTGATCTTAGACTATGAGCTATACTGCAAGAAATGAGAGCAGCACCTTCCCGAGTGGGATGGACACCGTCCCGCCCTAACAGGCCAGGTTTGCCCTCAAAGGTCCTCCAATTATCAATGAAGCCCACGTTGTTTTCGGAGCACCACCTGGACATCCAGCGGTTCAGCGACCATAACCTGCTGTAGGTTATGTCACCTCGTCTCATTGGGAGGGGGCCAGAGAAGATTACCACTTCGGACATCGCCTTCGCTAATTTAAACACCTCTTTAAAGTTATTCTTGGTAACCTCAGACTGACGAAGGCGTATATCGTTAGCTCCGGCATGTACCACTATCTTAGAAAAGCTATGCTGTCCTAAGGCCCTAAGATTGCCTTCAATGTCCGGTACCCTGGCCCCCGGGATACACCTGACCACAGCCGCTGGAGCCCCTAAAGGTCTGGCTAGTTTCACGTGTCTCATGATCGAGTCTCCTATGACCAGAGTTCTTCCAGGTTTCTCAGCGGGTGAATCACTGAGGGGGGCAAACCTGTTGGACACGTGAAGCGCGGGGGTGGAGTGCTCCGGTGGGCTAGCTTTAGCCTTAGCCTTAGCCTTAGCCTTAGCTTTGGCCTTAGCTTTAGCCTTAGCCTTAGCTTTGGCTGCGCGAGTATGCCGCCGAGTCGTCACCCACTTGCCCCGCTGTGAGGGCTCTAATGCCGGAGTCGGGGACTGGCTATCTCCGCCTGCGGCACCCAGACTGTCTTCTAAAGAAATAAGACTACTCTCACTCTCTCTAACCCTCTCTAAAGTCTGGATGCGCTCCTCTAACGCTGTTATCTTCTCCGTCAGAGTGCTAACTAACACACACCTGTCACAGGTAAAATTACCGCTAACGACGGAGGAAGACGGTCTAAACATCCTGCACTCCACACACTGAACAAGCTCAATATTACTCATTTTAACGTACCTGAGTTGTAGAAATGTAGAAGAAATGTTGTGTAGAGTTTAAAAATCCCGCTGTTGCTCTCAGACGAAAAAACACGCGCGTCCTCCAAGATAAGGTGACATCACCACTGCTCTAACAACTAAATTCAGGACTTCTACTAGTAATGTTGTATTTTAGACCATTTTACTTTAGTAACAACAGGAAGTTTAGGATGTTACGGATTTGAAGTTTGAGTTGTCAGGTTCCTCTTCAGGCTCCTACATCATTTGTTTCTATTGATAAGAGAGAGAACTGGAGAATCGACACACATTAAAATGTGATTAAAACAGTTAAACCGACTCATCTTTAAACCTCTTTCTGTGATTCACTGTCTTCTCTCTCTCCCTGTATGAGAACTGTCTGCTCGTCCATCTCTTCCTCTCCTCTTTTCTTTCTCATCCTCTTATTTTACACTTGCTCGCCGTCTTCTTCTTCGTCTTCTTCTTCTTCTGCTGCACTTCTCCACTTCCTCTTTCTTCCTCAGTGCAGACGAGGGATTAGGACTCTGCGATATGACAGTGATCCACCATCTCAGACCTGACGTTTGAACCCATTTCACTGATAAAACGTTTAAACCCAGTGATGTCTGAGGAAAATAAAAACAGATCTTCAGTTCACCTGCAGTTTATTTTCACAGTGCTCCAGTTCTGTGTCTTTATGCCCTCCGACTCCTTCAGGTACCTTATTAGAGCCGACTAACAAACCACACGGTGCCTCCTCGTTCTCTGCTGATGGAGGATTTCTGCAGCAGCTGGTGGTAAATATTAATCAGTGGTGGACTGGAACCCAGACAGATAAAGTCCAGTTAAAGAGTGATGGAGGTTTAATCAGCTGCACACAGACACTGTGAGTGTGTTTTACAGCCAGCTCGGTCCATAATGAGGCTGCTCTTTACACAGACATCCCTCCATACAGTAAGACCCCGTCCAACCAGAGGAACTCCTCCGTCCCTCTGTCCACCTCCTGCCTGCTGTTGTCTCTGTGTAAGGGAGCTGACCTGGTTCTATTGTTGTTGGGAAAAAGTTTCTCTGATGGATTTATTATTAGTGAAGCAACAAACTGCTGAACCAGCAGCTTCTCATCTGTCTGTCTGAGTCGGCCAAGAAGCCTAAATATGCACTGTCCATATCATCATAAGGAGGCGTGTGGATGTAAACAATGATAATAGACTGAACTGAAACACTAAGAGAAGCAGAGTCCGTTCAGTCAGTGGAGAAAATAAAATAATTTCTGTTCTCCCTGTTTTCTTTCATTTCTTTACTTCCCTTCCTTCTCCTCTGTTTCCTTCACTGTCTGAGGTCTGTACTCCACCCTTCCTGCTTCATAGTGAGAAGCTATTGACCGTCAGTGTGTGTCTCACCCCGAGCGCTCTGTCTTCTTTGTACTGGAGGAAGGCGTTGGTTGTTCCTTTCTTTGCCATGCGGATTCGAGCCAAGCGCACTTTCACACACACACACACACACACACACACACACACACACACACACACACACACACACACACACACACACACACACACACACACAGATACAGGCAGTGGATGGGAGCAATAAGTTTAAAGTGAATCCTGTCAGACTTCATCTTTGTTGAAACTCAACACCTCTCAGGTGAAAGATTGTACAGAGAATATAAACTATAAACTAAACAGACTAAAGCTCATTATATCTGATTAGTTTGTGTTTTTTTATGTTTTGAGTCGTGTCAGATGTGAATTTGTGTAAAAGAGGAGAGAATTTAATATGAAGGAAGATCAAACTGTTAATTCTACTGGGAAATTATATGAGCGTGGCAGCAGAATGTAATATAGAATATCCAAGGGGCTTCATATAAAGTATGGGATTACTATTGGACTTATTAAATGTAGTGAGCAACATGTTGTAGTAGGAAATAAGAGAATATTTGATATTTGATTTGTGTCCCTTTCTTTGTGAAACACAACTCCAAAGTGTTCAAGTAAACTCTGTTTGTGTTGACTGAGAAGTGTTTCGGACCAAAAGGCTGCATTTAAAAATGACTAGTTAGAGGGAGACTGGACGGTTGTTGTCTGTACATGAGGAGCTTCAGCCTCCAGTTCAGTCACATGATCAAAGAACAGAAATAACGAGGGACATGTGCACAGGGAACGAGTTTACCTGAACTCAACAAACCTGGTCACTGGAAATCTGAGTAAATGTGATCATCAGCGAGTGGTGAAACCGGGTTCACATCAGTGTTCTCTGGGAGAATCAGGTTCCTCTAGTCCCCAACCCCGAGTACAGTAACCAGAAGAAATCGACTGTAACCTGGTTGGTTGAGTTCAGGTAAACACACCTGTTGATCAGGCAGCGGCTGGTTGAGCGTGTTCAGGTGAGAACATATGAACTATTAAACTTCCTCTTTCTATGTGAATGAGTGACTTCCTGAAGAGAACGTGTGCTCCAGTCTGGTTTTTATTAGACACACTGAGGATCTAACAGTTCACCAACATGGAATAACACCAACGCTGCCAAGTGAGATTCTGGAAACTGTTGATGTTGCTGAACTTGTTGCTGCTGCTACACAGAGCCGATATGTTCTGGATGTGAGAACACTGTCAGAATCCAACCTGCTGCACTCGCATCTTGTCCGCTCTCTGGTTCTGGTGGTAGATTCTGCTGAAGTTGGACACGATGACAGGGACCGGCAGCGCGACCACCAGCACGCCGCTGAGGGAGCAGATGGAGCCGAAGATCTTCCCTGCGATGGTGTTGGGAGCCATGTCACCGTACCTGCAGGAGGATCGAGACAGTTACAAACCCGTTAAATCCATTTAATGTTCATGAGAGTTGGTTATTTAGCTTGGAAACAGTAAAACAGGAAAATAAAGTTTACAGACACATCGTCCAGTAGGAAACTAGTCTCACAGGTCAATGATGTGATCGTCTGTAGAGATGGAACTGAACTCAGCTCAGCTAATGAACAACAACCTGCCTCTTGTCATTAGCTGTGATAGAAACTGAACTCAAGCTGTTCTGAGAGGATAGTTTGAGGGTTTTCAACTGTTCGTTTGACATTTGTAGATTTCAGCTCAGTCACTGTTTGTAATGAAGCTACAGCCATGAGGTTCCTGACCACACACACACACACACACACACACACACGCTCACACACACACACACACACACACACACACACACACACACTCGCAGCTTTCTATCTGTTGCCTCGTGCGGCCTTCACCTTTCATTGTACAGAGCCATTAATCACAGATAGTGAGACGAGGAAAAGGTGGAGATTAGATAGTGGGCAGAAGGCCAGGAGGGTTTGTGAGACTCTCGTCAGACACACAGAACTGAAAACACTCTACAGCTGCACTGATCCACATTTTACTGAACAAACCACTGAGCAGCACCGTTCCAAAGCCAACGTTCTGTCTCCAGCTCCAGTGATGCTCTATGTTATGGTTTCCTAATACCTTCACCTCAGCTGAGGACATAATTACTGTGGGGTTTTCTTATGAGGATTAAATATATCTGCAGCAGCATCGAGCACAGTTGATCCAGATTTAAATCTGTGTTTATTTCTGTGCTTCAGTCACTTTCAGGTGGACGGTGAGCGTCACTCAGTCTGGACCACAGGAGGAAAAGGTTTAAAACAGCTGTTCGGTTTTATCCATCACAGGTAGAAAGACGGAGGCCTCTGATTGGTCCTAATGTCACTCTATGAAGCTGATAGATAACTATTTATATCAGATCTTAGTGGCTAACCCTGTGCACAGCACTGCCTGTATATAGAGCCAAGAAACTAGAGCATTATGTTGGCACGTTGCCTTGTCTGGGGAAATCTGGACTCGTCCAAACCCCTGTACAACTGTGAGTGTAGGAGCTGCACCTCAGTCAGCTCCATCTGCACGTCCCTGTGTTCCAGGGAAGTGGTTTAAGAACAGATTAAGGTTCTTCTGAATGGAACACATTTCCTTTCCTGGAGGGCGCAGCGTCACCTGCTCACTGGAAATCTGAGTCTACATGCAGCTACAGAGTAATCGGATTACTCCTCCGCCCTGGGCTGATGTTAGAAGCGTGGTTCACAGATTTTATCTGTGTGGACACAGAAAAGATGCTGTCCACCACAAACATGTGTCTGTGACTGACAGCGCTGTGAGACAGACACAGACAGACACAGAGCTCATTTTTACAGCACAAACTGTCTGAATTCAAGAAACACACAGTGAAAAGTGACTTATTCACACGTCTATGGGGAACTTTGTGTTGGTTTCACTTGGAGTTGGACTCATTTAGAAACGAGGCAGCACCATCTCTCAGCAGCCCACAAACCAAAGTCCCATTGAAAAGTGTCTGCTGTCATGAACATGATGGAATCAGCAGCAGAAGTCAAATCAGTGTCAGCAGATACTCAGTGTTTTAGGAACGGGGCCCAAATATTTAATGAGAGCTTCATAAGTTTCCGCTGAATTGTCTTCTATCTCATTCTGATCCAAACTAACATGTGATGTAGTTGGACTTTAAAGAAGCACTTCTACGTTTGGGAAACATCCAGAAGAATAAATCCACTGAGCAGCCTCCAAAGATTTCCTAGTAAATGTGTTGGATCATCAGATTCCACACATTTCATGTGTCTGTCCACGTTCTCCTCTCATTCTTAAAGGACATGAAGTTTGTTTTCCAACTCGTTTCTACCAAACGGACCTGACTTCACTTCACTCCCTTGATTTTCTCTCTCGATGTCGTGAAACCTCTGGTTGAGTTGAGCTCCAGGAAGCTTTGGACTGACATGTTTCTATATGAAGCTTGGAGCCTGGCATCAAACTGTAGAGGATCACTGTGGCACTTAGAAGGTAACAGACTGAAAGAAGAGTGGAATCAACACAGAACCAAAGAGTGTGGACTGGAATAAAGGCTGCGAGTCCATGTGTCAGGGAGCTTTTCTTCAAACACTACAACACAGATCCATCAAAGTAGACGTGGCTTTAATAGATTGAACAGATCCCAGAAAATCCCTTGAAGTCCAAACACTGGTTTTCTCCTCTTTCAGTGTTGGACACACTCAGAACCTGCTGGATCGTTTGGGATTTAGAAAAACACCAACTGTGATCTGAGCCGCTTTTTACAAGAACCTGATGATTTAATGTCCCTTTAAACTTCACAATGAGTCTGTGTTTGCAGCGAGATGCCAGTGATTCCAGAAACACCACTGATCATCACTGTGTGTTGATGGTACTAGAAATAGGACAGATACACTACGACCGTGACCAACACACACATCACTGCCTGCTTCATCACTGTTTGTGGTCCACTGGCTTTTTTTATTTCTTCCTTTGTGATGTTTCATTTGAGCCTTTTGTGGTTTTGTTGTCGCCAACGGAGCAAAACCAAGAATCTTGGCTCAGTTTCATTTTCCTTTAGATAAAGTTTGTGTTGTTTGCTGCTGCTGAGCCGCTCAGGTTCTTCTTCCAGCACAGTCCAGTTTCACAGCCAATAACTGCTGGAGAAAACTTTTAGCCGGCTGTTTTAATGGGACACAACACTTTTTATTTTTAATAGAATTATTTTAAATAGATTCAAATAGTTTCAGTCCTTTTCTATTGATTGATTTTTTTCTGTGAAGTGAATTTTACTGAATGATGTGTTCATATGTTTGTGTATCTACAACTCTATCTCCTGAAATGAAGTTCCTACACAGCTCATCATGTTCTGTAGTAAATGTGATCATAGAATCATTGTGTTGTGCTGCTAAATATGTTCTGAATGAATGAAGCCTCATTTATTAATGTGAAGCGAGTGACAGGGAGAAAGTTGGTTTGAACAGTTCACTGATTAAAACTGAGTTTTCTTCTCACAATCATTTATCTAGCAACAGTTCAAGGGACATTTTGTGTTTCCAATTCAGCTGCAGTCCAAAACTTGGACATAACTAAAAGGACGGAGCTTAGTGAAGAGTCCGTAGAGCCTGAGAGAGACTCTGTGGGACAGTCAGAGCAGAGAGCTGCTGGATAGTGTTGTGGAAATTTTCTGTCCTGGTGTGTAAGGAAATGGAGACTTCTGCCGGCCGACAAGGTTTTATTTCTTTGCAAAGAAAGGTCAATCAAACACAAATGGTTAGAATGAAGAAAGACCTGGAACAAAGGAAAATCGGGGCTTTTATACCTGGGGAAACTCCCCCCCACCACCTTTTGTCTGTGTAGGTGTCACTGATTTCCCTGGGATGTGGGTTTGGAAGAGTTTCCCGCAGGATCTTACACCCAGATGATAGTTCCTGAGAGACATCTTCAACATGATCAAAAAGACAAAGTTTGTTTCACACTTTGTTGAGAAAACAGAAGGTTGTGTTTGAGGAAGTTAGATATCAGGAGATCCAAAGAGCTTAAATTCCCATTACAATTCCAGCAACAACAGGCAAAATAAAAAATAAAAAAAATAAATAAATAAATAAAAAATAAAAATAAAAATAAAATAAAAATAGTATTAGAAATAAGATAATACGAAGCAAAGATGAATCAACAATAACAGAAAAAAAAGTAAAATAGAAAAATAGTCATCACTGAGATAATACCAAAAACAACAACAACAACAAAAAAAACCATATAATAAAATAAAGAGTAATAGAGTTAAAAAACAAAAAAAAAAAAACAATTTCCATTACCATTAGACAATGATGGAAAAAAAAAACAGAACAGAAAAGAAAAGTAGTAGAAATAAAATAATACAAAGCAAAGATACTTAATCAGCAGTAACAGAAAAGAAAAAACAAAAACAAAAAAAAGATTAAAATAATGTAAAATAAAAGAAATAATAAAAAATAATAATAATCACAACTGAATGATCTAACGCATTCATTTCCCTGGATTTTAAAATGTATCATCATGGCAGTTGTTTAGGAGAAAATGTAAAAAGAGAGATTGTTTACAGAATGTCATCATCAGAGTCCGAATCTGAGCTGGAGTAATGATATGGATCAAGAATGTGAAACAAAGCTGAATTTTGGTCGGCATCATTAGTGTTTGCATTGTGTCCTCTTGTCAGAATGACAGTTATGGCAGGTGTGTAGGTGTAGGTGTCTATCAGTGTTGTCAAACATGAGAAAGTCAGTGGTGCATGGTGTAGTTCTGTGGAGATGTTTTAGGTTCTCAGTCCTGCACTTCCGGTTGGTGTATGTTGAATGTACAGATTGGTTCCTCGTGTCCTCTCTTCTTGTGCTTTGCCATCCTCGCTCTGTCCTTCCTCGCGTTGTCGATCCTCTCGTTGACGGTCCTGTCATTGACGGTTCGCCCGTTGTTGGTCCTCTCGTTGACGGTTCTCCCGTTGAGGTTCTGACGTTGACGTTCTCCCGTTAACTCCAAATAAAGATGATTGGAGAACAAAAGTCAGGAAACTTTCCTTCATGAAGTTCATCTATGTGTTGGACTTGAATCTTTGGTCTTGTTGGGTCATTTGTGCTGACGTCACTATGAACAGCAGCACTGATGTCTAATAATGTCAGTGGATCAAAAAGAGAAAGAGACAAAAGACAGAACAAGACTTCAGAACAAGTCCTCAACATCTGGATCCTGGAAGAATCAGAGCTTCATCTTTAAAGGACTGGAAGAGGAACAAGTTTACAAGGAATCATTTAGAACTGGTTCAAGAAGAAACTGATTGAATCCATGAATCTGAAAACGTGTGTGTAAGAGAAAGAGACAGACATGTAGAGACTGAACTATCTGTTCAACAGAGACGACGTTTCTCTGACAGGACGACACTCTCAGTACTACACTGAACACTGAGGAACCAGGAGACCAGAACCCAAACCCAGGATAAAGAGGTTCAGTGAATGTGGTGTTGAAGGTGTGGAGGTGGATCAGTTTGTCAGAGGAGACTCTGTAGAAGGACAGAGTCCCAGCAGGACAGTCCACATACACTGATACTCTGTTAGAGACAGAGGAGGAGATGGATATTCTTCTGTTATTGTGCCAGACAGAGTAACCACGATCAGAGCAGAACAGACTCCAGGACTGATCGTTCAATCCAAATCAACAGTCTTTACTGTATCCTCTCCTTCTGATTCCTCTGTAACTCACTGATATATAAACGTCTCCGCTCCACTCGACCTCCCAGTAACAGCGACCAGTCAGACCATTACTACACAGCAGCTGAAGACACTGGTCAAATCTGTCTGGATGATCAGGATATGACTGATCCTCCTTCACATGTGTCACCTTCCTGTTGTCAGACAGTCGTAGTTTTCTGTTCACTGTGTTTGTGTCGATGGTGAGTTGACAGAAATCTGATGAGAGAACAAGACACAATCCAGCTGCAGTTATTAATCTATCATCAGTTTGATGAGGACTCATGACATCAGGGATTTGAAGGAGTGATGTGACAGTTTGAAGATGGTTGAATGTTGCTGCTTTGTTTTCATCAGTCTCATTAAAAACACACTTACACTTCCTCAGACCTGGTCTCAACCATCGGACTCCACCAGGCTCCACCCTGAAAGGAGGAGGGGGGTCAGAGCAGCACATTCTCTTTCAGCATGCACACATGGACATTACATGGCTCTCATACACACAGTGTGTTCTGGCTCTGTTCTAATGGAGGCTTGTATGTAGGGATGGACATTCAGCAAACAACTAAGGAATTGGAGTCCTTATCTTGGAATTCTACGGAGCAGGGAGGAGACATGGAGGAAAGATTTTAATTCTCTAGTTCAGTTTGAATTACAGGAGCTCCCCTCTTTTCTTTGCTGAATGTAAAGTGCTTCAGTGAAGATTTGTCATCAGCTCAGAGGAAATGTTTCCAGCACTAAACTACTTTCTGCTGCAGTGTTCATCAACACGACTCCACAGTGAGACACAAACTGATGCCGACACATTTTTCTATCTTTCATGACAAAGAGGTGCGTTTGTTTTATTCATCTAAACAAACAGAGGCACCACCTAGTGGAGCAACCAGGTACCACAGAGGAATACAGGACATTCACTGACAGCTACATCTCACGTCCTCAACTTCTGCATCATCAGTTAATATAGATTTGAATTGATTCAATTATTAACATTGATTATCGATTGATCATTAACATCCTTACTTCCTCCTCCATCAGACATTGTCTGTGGCTGCAGCAGGCCTCTCCATACCTGAGAGTGTCCAGTCTCCAGTGTGGATCCTCCAGTCCAGCAGACAGCAGCTTCACTCCTGAGTCTCCTGGATGATTGTAGCTCAGGTCCAGGTCTCTCAGATGGGAGGGGTTGGAGCTCAGAGCTGAGGCCAGAGAAGCACAGCCTTCCTCTGTGATCAGACAGCCTGACAGTCTGCAGACACACAGAGCAACACACAGGAGACTTGGTGAAGGTGGTATTTGTACAAACCAACATCACATACTTCTATTTGTATTTGAAGCAAATATAGCTACATACAGTGGAAAGAAAAAGTAAGTGAACCATTTTCAATTTCCTGTTTTGTATCAATTGTTCATGAAATGTGATCTTAAGTCACAAATATCAACAAACAATATTTCCAAGTTGATAAAACACCAAGAGTCATGATCTTTCATGTCTTTATAGAATACAATTACTAAACATATAGACTAGAGTCAGTTGTTAGCAAACCTGGAGTCTAATCAATGAAATAAAAAATGGAGGTGTGGTTTAGAGTTACATGTCTGTTCAATAAAGGTCATGAATGTTTTATTTTATATGAATTTTTATTTTTTAATATTTGTGGCATTCTGGTCACATATAAAGACTACTTTATGCACAAAATCAGAAAATTATGAAAAGTGACCACTTTTTTGCCACTAGCTTTAACAACATTAATAAGAAATAGAAAAATCCTCATGTAGACGTCTCTGATGCTATATAAATATATATTAAAAAATACTTTTGAGAATATTCTGCAACTTAAAACTTGTGAATCCTGACCTGAGAGTTTCCAGTTGACAGTGTGGATTGTCCAGTCCAGCAGACAGAAGTTTCACTTTTGAATCCTGCAGGTCGTTGTTACTCAGGTCCAGTTCTCTCAGACTAGAGGACTGGGAGCTGAGAACTGAGGACAGAGCTTCACAGCTTCTCTCTGAGAGGTTACAGCCACTCAGTCTGAAAAACAGTGATGTATAAGATGACAACAATTGTGTTGAACTGTAATGATCTTTAATATTGACTGTGAACAAAAAAGATACAACACAATAAAGGAAGATCAAACAGGAAAGTACAGTTATTTTACATATTGTATAAATACTCATGAAAACTTCATTCATTGACATTAAAAAGTTTATTCTGCTTGTGTCTTTCTCATGTCAGCAGTTTTGAACTTTTTAAATATCTCCAGTTATTTAAAACACAAACTTGACCTGACCTGAGAGTTTCCAGTTTGCAGTGCGGATTCTCCAGTCCAGCAGACAGAAGCTTCACTCCTGATTCCTGCAGGTCGTTGTTCCTCAGGTCCAGTTCTCTCAGACTAGAGGACTGGGAGCTGAAAACTGAGGACAGAGCTTCACAGCTTCTCTCTGAGAGGTTACAGCCACTCAGTCTGAAAAACAGTGATGTATAAGATGACAACATTTGTGTTAAACTGTAATCACCTTAAAAGATGACTCTTAACTAAAAAGAAACAACACAATGAAATAAAACCAGACAGGAAAGTAAAACTGTTTTATATTCTATAAAAATACTGATGAAAAATGTGTGCAATTTAAAACATCTGACATTAAGAAGTTTAATCTGCTTGTGTTGTCTCATGTCAGCAGTTTTTGATCTTTTAAATATCTCCAGTTATGTAAAACAGAAACTTGACCTGACCTGAGAGTTTCCAGTTGACAGTGTGGATTGTCCAGTCCAGCAGACAGAAGCTTCACTCTTGAATCCTGCAGGTCGTTGTTACTCAGGTCCAGTTCTCTCAGACTAGAGGACTGGGAGCTGAGAACTGAGGACAGAGCTTCACAGCTTCTCTCTGAGAGGTTACAGCCACTCAGTCTGAAAAACAGTATACGTATAGCTCCAGTTTACACAGGGATGCACAGGTGAAACAAGTCAGTAATTAGTCCAGTGACTGGAGAGTGGAGGAAGAGGAAGTCCATATATGGTGTGGCAGGAGAGTGAGCAATGAACAAAAACAAAAACAAACCCACAGAAAGGGGAAAAGAGAGGAAGTGTAACAGGAACTCAGGGAAACTGTCTCCATAACCTGATGTGAACATACCATTAATAGAGGGGGGGGGGGGGGGGGGGGGGGGGGGTCAGACAAGTCCAAGTGGCACTGGCCTTTTTAACAGTAGTGAATCTTATCTGTAGGTTTAGTAAAGTCTGGTACTGTAAATTCAAATGTAATTAAGAAATGGTCAGATAAAAGAGGGTTTTGGGGAAAAACTATTAACTGATCAACTTCCACACCGTATGTCAGAATAAGATCAAGGGAGTGGTTAAAACAGTGAGTGGGTTTATTTCCTTTTAGAGTCTAATTAATTAAGGTCAGTGTTGAGGCAGTTATCATCAACATCTACATGGATATTGCCCCAAGATGGCGCCGCAGATGGCAGCCTCGGCTCTCCGCTCTCCAGGACCCTCTACTTTTTTTTGTGTTTTTAGTGTTTTTGTTTTATTTTATGCAGCCAGTTGAGGCCTCACGGATTACCTATTCCAGAGAGGCACTACTGAACCTAGAAAAGTAATCTCGGGAGTTTGCCTCGTTTGTTCTGGTCAGCGTTTCCATTCCACCTCAGGCCTGTGTAACAACAGCTTTACAGAACCTGGCTGACCACATAACGGACGTGGAAAGAAAACATCCAGACTCCCTGCTCATCATCATGGGTGATTTTAACAGGGCGAGTCTGAGCCATGAACTTCCTAGATACAGGCAGCATGTGAAGAGTCCCACCAGGGATATGAACACACTGGACCATTGCTACACTGTTGTAAAGGACGCCTACCGCTCTGTCCCACGGGCAGCACTGGGACTCTCTGATCACTGCCTGCTTCACCTCATCCCAACTTACAGGCAGAAATCTAAAACCAATAAACCTGTGGTCAGGATGTTGAAAAGGTGGACGGAGGAGTCAAAACTGGAGTTGCAGGGCTGTTTTGATTGCACTGTCTGGGAGGTTTTTGAAGCTGCAGCGAGAGACATCCATGAGCTCACCGACACTGTGACATCTTACATCAGTTTTTGTGAAGATATGTGCATTAGGACCAAGACTGTGCACACATTCAATAACAACAAGCCATGGTTCACTCCTAACTTAAGGAAGCTATGCCAGGCCAAGGAAGAAGCCTACAGAAGTGGTGACCGGTCCCTGTACAGGTAGCCCAGAAACAGGCTGACAAACAAGATCAAAGCAGCTAAAAGGAGCTATGGTGAGAAGCTGCAGAACAACCCTGACTTCTGTGGTCATGAGGCATTTGAGAGGCTGGTGATGAACCACCTGAAGAACATCACAGACCCCCTGCTGGACCCCCTGCAGTTCGACAGGAAAAACAGGTCAGCTGATGATGCAGTAAACCTAGGACTCCACTACATCCTGCAGCACCTGGACCTCACTGGCACGTTTGTCAGGATCCTGTTTGTGGACTTCAGTTCAGCCTTTAACACGATCACCCCTGGAATACTCGACCATAAACTGACCCAGCTCACCGTACCTGCTCCCACGTGTCAGTGGATCAAGAGCTTCCTGACTGACAGGAGGCAGCATCACATCTGGCACCCGCACCATCAGCACCGGCGCACCACAGGGGTGTGTCCTTTCTCCACTGCTCTTCTCCCTGTACACTAATGACTGCACCTTAGGGGACCCGTCTGTGAAACACCTGAAGTATGGAGACGACATGACCGTTATCGGACTGATCCGGGACGGTGATGAGTCTGCATACAGCCAGGAGGTGGAGCAGCTGGTCCAGTGGTGTAGTCAGAACCAGCTGGAGCTCAACACGCTCAAGACTGTGGAGATGACAGTGGACTTTAGGAAGAACCGCCTGGCTCCCCTCCCCCTCACCATTCACAATACCACAGTATCTACTGTGAACTCATTCAGGTTCCTAGGATCCACAATCTCCCAGGACATGAAGTGGTCCTCCCACATAGAAACAGTCCGCAAAACGTGTCACCAGAGGCTGTACTTCCTGAGACAGCTCAGGA
The DNA here is from genome assembly GCF_900324465.2 of Anabas testudineus. NCBI lineage: Eukaryota > Metazoa > Chordata > Actinopteri > Anabantiformes > Anabantidae > Anabas > Anabas testudineus. Next base: position 844,464 of record NC_046627.1, on the reverse strand, counting down.
AGTTCAATCTGCCCCAGGAGCTGCTGACCATGTTTTATACCGCCATCATCCAGTCTATGCTCTGCACCTCCATCACTGTGTGGTTTGGTTTAGCCACCAAGCAGGACAGGCACAGATGCCAGCGGGTGATCCGGTCAGCAGAGAAGATCATTGGGACTGAGCTTCCTTCCATCCAACACCTGTACCGGTCCAGACTCAGAAAACGGGCTGTCAGTATCACTGCTGACCCCACACACCCTGCACACAAACTGTTCAAGCTCCTCCCCTCTGGCAGGCGCCACAGAGCTATAGCCACCAGCACCACCAGACACAGAGTCAGCCTCTTCCCCCAAGCTGTGTCTGAGCTGAACTGTCCAATCCCATAAAGCAAGGACTCAGTGCAATAACCCTACGTAACATAGAAAACTGGGTATTATATAAATAAAAAAAGACGGAGTCAGACCACATCCAATTCCTTGCTTATCTTGTGCAAACTTGGCCAATAAAGCTGATTCTGATATTAAAGTCACCCACTATAATGACTTTATCTGCACTAAGAGCTAATTCAGTTAAAAACTCAGAGTAAGGGACAGGAGGACGGTACACAATAACAAACAGGACTGGTTTTTGATTTTTCCAGTTAGGATCAGAGAGGCTAAGAGTGAGGCTCTCAAATGAATTCAAACTATGTTTAGGTCTGGGGTTGATTAACAAACTTGAGTGGAAGATTGCTGCTACTCCTCCACCCTGACCTGTGCTTCTAGGAACATGATAATTAACATGACTTGAGGGGGTCGACTCATTCAGAGAGACATATTCATCCTGCTGCAGCCAGGTTTCAGTAAGACAGAATAAGTCTATTTGATGGTCAATTATCAAATCATTTACTAACAGGGATTTAGACGAGAGAGATCTGATATTTAACAGTCCACATTTGATTGTTGTCTTGTTATTTTGTTCTTTATTTGTATTAGGTTCTTATGAATCACTCCTCTTGTTGGTTCTTGATATAAATAATTTAGGTAGTCGGGGAGCAGACACCGTCTCTATGGAGTTATGGTAGTTTTGGGGGGTGACGGCTGTAAGGAAGCTGCAGAGAGGTGTGTAAAACTGTGGGAAAGAGTAGTGGAAGCCAGGCTTAGGAAGAAGGTGGAGATTTGTGAGCAGCAGTATGGTTTCATGCCCCGTAAGAGCACCACTGATGCTGTTTTTGCTTTGAGAATGTTGATGGAAAAGTACAGAGATGGTCAGAAGGAGCTGCATTGTGTCTTTGTAGATTTAGAGAAGGCGTATGACAGGGTGCCGAGGGAGGAGCTGTGGTACTGTATGAGGTCGTCTGGAGTGGCAGAGAAGTACGTCAGAGTAGTTCAGGACATGTATGAGAGAAGTATGACGGTGGTGAGATGTGCTGTAGGTCAGACAGAGGAGTTCAAGGTGGAGGTGGGACTACACCAAGGATCAGCTTTGAGTCCCTTCTTGTTTGCTATGCTGATGGACAGGCTGACAGATGAGGTCAGACAGGAATCTCCCTGGACAATGATGTTTGCGGATGATATTGTGATTTGCAGTGAGAGTAGAGAGCAGGTAGAGGAACAGCTGAAGAGGTGGAGGTTTGCTCTGGAAAGAAGAGGCATGAAGGTCAGTCGTAGTAAGACAGAATACATGTGTCTGAACGAGAGGGATCAAGGTAGAAGCGTTAGGTTACAGGGGGCTGAGGTGAAGAAGGTGCAGGAGTTTAAGTACTTGGGGTCAACAGTTCAGTGTGATGGAGAGTGTGGAAAAGAGGTGAAGAGGAGAGTGCAGGCAGGTTGGAGCGGGTGGAGGAAAGTGTCAGGAGTGTTGTGTGACAGAAGAGTGTCAGCAAGACTCAAAGGAAAGGTGTACAAGACAGTGGTGAGACCAGCTCTGCTCTATGGGTTAGAGACGGTAGCAGTGAGACAGAGACAAGAGGCTGAGATGGAGGTAGCAGAGATGAAGATGTTGAGGTTCTCCTTAGGAGTGACCAGGTTAGACAGAATAAGGAACGAGTACATCAGAGGGACGGCTCACGTTGTCTGAGTTAGCGACAAAGTCAGAGAGGCCAGACTGAGATGGTTCGGACATGTTCAGAGGAGGGATAGTGAATATATTGGTAGAAGGATGTTGGAGATGGAGCTGCCAGGCAGGAGGACAAGAGGACGACCAAGGAGGAGATATATGGATGTTATAACAGAGGACATGAGGTTGGCTAGTGTTAGGGTAGAAGATGTTCATGATAGATGTAGGTGGAAAAGGATGATTCGCTGTGGCGACCCCTGATGGGAAAAGCCCAAAGAGAAGAAGAAGAAGAGACGAACCATCTAAAGTGGGATGGATGCCGTCTCTTCTAATCAGCCCAGGTTTAGACTTTGTAGCCCACGTTGTTTGAGGGACGCCACTTAGACTAAACATGACGTCACTGGTCAGATTGGGAAGGGGCCCAGAGAAAAAACTACAGAGTCCGACATCATTTTAATAAAGTTACAGTGATTCCACGTAAATTTTAGTGACAACCTATTGTTGTAATCGGGCGTCATTAACTCCTGTGTGAATTATAATTTTACTGTATTTCTGTTTATCTTCACAGGAGTTTTAATAGGAGCTCTGGTCCCAGGAATAAAATCTGTTAGAAACATAAACCTTGGTCGAGTGTCTGGGGTTATTCTTCCAATGAACCGTCACCCAGCTGGAGGACAGCTAACGGGAACTAGGCTAGCTCAGCCTCACTTCCAATGCTGCAAATAAACTACATTTATTACAAATCCCCTTCTCACTAAAGGAGGCTGAGGAAAAACTAAACATATGACTGAGCAAGAGAAGAAGAGGGAGAAGCAGCCATGGCTAACAGAAGAGCTAACAGAACAGTATTATGAACACAGGTGTATGTTACAACTCTTACTCCAGTAGTGCTGTTCACTAAAACTATGAATTTAGATTTAAGTTGGTTAAAGTTAGCAGAACAAACACAGAGCAGCTGAACAGGAGTCGACAACAGGAAGTGATACGATACAACTACAGCTGGAGGAGCAGCAGGATCTGTATAAGACGACAACATTTGTGTTAAGATATAATGAAATACAATAAAATAAGTTCTGTTCTGTTGTTGAAATACAGTAGCTGTGGATTAATGATGAATAAATTCCACTATCTTTACACTTACACTACTTTCTTGGAGACTTTGACGACTCCCAGCACAAACAGAAGATCCTCCTCTGAAAAGTCTGAAGAGTATTTAAATGGATCAAACACGTCCAGATCTTTTCCTGATGACACCAACATGAAGAGCAGAGCTGACCACTGAGCAGGAGACAGTTCATCTGTGGAGAGACGTCCTGAGTCCAGGTACTGTTGGATCTCCTCCACTAGAGAACGATCATTCAGTTCATTCAGACAGTGTAACAGGTTGATGCTTTTCTCTGCTGAGGGAGTCTCTTCGATCTTCTCCTTGATGTACTCAGTTGTTTCCTGGTTGGTCTCTGAGTTACTTCCTGTCTTTGTTTCCAGACCTCGTAGGAGAGTCTGATTGGTCTGGAGTGAAAGACCAAGGAGAAAGCGGAGAAACAAGTCCAGGTGTCCATTTGGACTCTGTACGGCCTTGTCCACAGCAGTCTGGTGGAGAAGATTTAGTCCAGGTCTAAACCGTTTGGACTCCAGAGAAGTTGACAGCCCTTCAGACAGCAGATTGACTCCAGAGTTGATGAAGGTCAGATGGACATGAAGAGCAGCCAGAAACTCCTGAACACTGGATGGAGCAGAACACCTTGTCCTGGTACAGTCCTCTCTCCTCTTTAAAGATCTGTGTGAACACTCCTGAGTACACTGAGGCTGCTCTGATATTGATGCCACACTCTGTCAGGTCTGATTCATAGAAGATCAGGTTTCCTTTCTGCAACCACTCAAAAGCTACTTTTCCCAGAGACTCGATCATCTTCCTGCTCTCTGGACTCCAGTGTGGATCTGTCTCAGTTCCTCCATCATACTTCATGTTCTTCAGTTTGGACTGAACCACCAGGAAGTGGATGTACATCTCAGTCAGGGTCTTGGGGAGCTCTCCTCCCTCTCTGGTTTTCAACACATCCTCCAGAACTGTAGCAGTGATCCAGCAGAAGACTGGGATGTGACACATGATGTGGAGGCTTCGTGATGTCTTGATGTGGGAGATGATTCTTCTGGCCTGCTCCTCATCTTTGAACCTCTTCCTGAAGTACTCCTCCTTCTGTGGGTCAGTGAACCCTCTGACCTCTGTCACCATGGCAACACACTCAGGAGGGATCTGATGCTGCTGCAGGTCGTGTGGTTATCCAGAGGCGAGCAGAGGGAAGCAGGTTCCCCCTGATCAGGTTTGTCAGCAGCACATCCACTGAGGTGGACTCTGTCACATCAGTCAGGACCTGATTGTTGTGGAAGTCCAGAGGAAGTCGACACTCATCCAGACCGTCCAAGATGAACACAACCTGGAACTCTTCAAACCTGCAGATTCCTGCTTCTTTGGTTTCAGTAAAGAAGTGATGAACAAGTTCCACCAAGCTGAACTTTTTCTCTTTCAGCACATTCAGCTCTCTGAAGGTCAATGGAAATGTGAACTGTATGTCCTGGTTGGCTTTGTCTTCAGCCCAGTCCAGAGTGAACTTCTGTGTTAAGACTGTTTTCCCAATGCCAGCCACTCCCTTTGTCATCACTGTTCTGATTGGTTCCTCTCTTCCAGGTGAGCCTTTAAAGATGTCTTCTTGTCTGATGGTTGTTTCTGGTCTGTGTGGTTTCCTGGATGCTGTTTCAATCTGTCTGACCTCATGTTCATCATTGACCTCTCCAGTCCCTCCCTCTGTGATGTAGAGCTCTGTGTAGATCTGGTTCAGAAGGGTTGGGTTTCCTGCTTTAGCAATCCCCTCAAACACACACTGGAACTTCTTCTTCAGATTAGATTTAAGTTCTCGCTGACAAACTGCAGCAGGAGTTCCTGAATGAAACCACAAAAACATGATCAATATAATTTCTAATGAAACCACAGTTTGACAGTTTCATGACCCTAAATGATTCACATTTCAACATATTAACACTCCACATCTTCAGCTCTCAGTAAACGTCTCATTTGTCCATGATGTTAAATGTTTAGAGAAATCCTCTTACTGCTCTGCAGACAGTCAGCCAGCTCCTCCTGCTTCATTCTCCTCAGGAAGTTCAATGTGATCTTCAGAAATGCCTCTCTGCTGCTCCTCCTCTGCTCTTCATCCTCACCATCAAACACCTCCTCATCCTCCCACTGACTCTCTAACCATCCTCTGTATCCTGAATTCAGAACCTTCTGGATCTTCTTCAGCTCGTTCTTCACAAAAGTGACAATGTTCTCCTCCAGCAGCTGGAACAGAAACTATATGAATGACACAATCCAACTCCAAATCATGGAGCCAAACATCAGATCCATGTTGGACAGACTGACAATCCACTGGTCTAAAAAGTGCAGCATGGAGATTATTGGGAACACAACAGATGGAAAAGTAGTAGTTGGACATATACAGACCAGAAATATGGAGTCCAGCTGTGTTGGATGCTGCTGGGCAGACTGACCACTGGGAACCTCTGAGCTCTCCTGGTCCACTCTGTGGAGGAATCATCAAGAATGAGCTCACAGTATGTCTGTCCACACAGAGACACACACAAGGTAAAGGTCCATGAAGACAGATTTGATGTGAACAGTGAATCAGAGACTCCCTGTAGTGGTGAAGCTTTACTGTCACCAGTCACTTTGGTTTAGTCTCAGCAGCTCTGAACAACAGATATCTCTGCCTCCCTCACTGAACAATGCTCAAGTGTTGGAACAAGGCATCTAGAGACAGAGTCAGCTTGGATCACACTGGTTGTACTTGGCAGCTCCCAGTCTGAATATGTTGATCCATGATCAGAGTGTTTGGTGGAAGAATAGTGAAGAAAGCTTCTCTTTCAAATCAACAGTTCAAACACAAATCAACTTACTCACATCAGAAATATCCAGAAATCCAAAGAACACAACAATTTATCATCAGAGAAAGTTTACATCATATTGTTCAGACTGATTTTAAACTCACAACAACTTACTCTGTGTCTGATGAAGGTTCATGTTTAAAATCAATAGGACATCCCTTTGAACAGTCGCTCTTGAAGGACAGACAGCTGGGTTCAGGTCCTGGTCCAGGAGATTCTGGTCTTTGATGGGACCTGATAGAAAAACAACTTTGGTGACGCTCACATATTCAGTCAAAGTTTCCTTCATAAATGACAAATAGAATCAGAAGAATAGTAAAAATGTCCTGATGAAATATTCAATTCTAGATGAGACTTGGAGACAGAATCAGTCCGATGGTCTCAGTCATCTCACCTCTGAGCTTTGGTCTGGCTCTCATGGTCCCCACACAGAGTGGTTTTAGAGGGAGGGACTCCCTCCTCTCTGTCCTCACACTGATCCATGCTGCTGAATCCACATCCACATCAGCTCACACACACTTTCTACCTTCATGTGGAGAGGAAACACAAATCATTGATGTGCAGTGAAAACTGAAATCCTCCTTTCCATCATTTCTCCTGGACAAAGATCAGCTGCTCCTCCACTGATTGGCTCTTCTTTCCTCTTTCATATCAGTGTCACTTGAATGCAGTCAGACAGCAGTGGGAGGCAGAGGAAGCTGCCGTCAGCTGCTCTACTTCTACTATCAGTCCACTAGATGGAGGCATGAAGCTGCAGCCCAGCACACACAGGATGATGGACCAACATTTACACTCACTGACACACAGAAGGACTGAGATCCACTGATTTGATCAGACACAAAGTCTCTGTCTACAGAAAATGACTTGATCCAACAAACTACATCTGATTATTTCACAACAACTGGACTGAAGTTGGTTCAGTTCAAAGTGAACTACATGACAACAGTCAATCATCTCACTGACGTCAGAGTTTCTAACAACAGTCGCTCAACTGAATGAAAACTATTGATGTCTCACTGTGGAAATACTCAGTACTGTTCAAAGTACAAGTACTGCACTCTAAGTTAGACTGAAGTTAGTTCGGCTTCAACTCTACTTCTACTTGATTCTATTGCTTCTAACAGTGAGAGAAGTTACAGACATTATTTCTGTGTAGACATTAGTTCAGAATTAGATCAGACTTACCAGTGTGTTCAGACCAAATATGAAGAATTCAGAAAAATGAAAGAAAGGATTGATTTAGTAAATTCTCTCACACTGTTCTGCTTCTTCCTCCTCAGATATCGTTCACTGTTGATACGATTATAGTCCAGAAGTGATCAGTTTTCTTTTCTCATGTTGATTTAGGAAGTTTCAGCTTCCAGTCACATGATTGGTTAAGTCTTCACTGGTTGGTCACATGACCTGAACGTCCTACTGCTGAGAGTAATGTTAGTTTGTGGATTTACTTTAACAAGCAGCAGCAGATTTCAGCTGTTTCTAGTGGAACAAACTAACAGTAGTTAGTGTGAACAGCATCAGAAAGAGGAAAACACAGACTAATGTCACTGACATTAACTTTACATGGAGATAATTCACTGCAGCACGACCATCAGAGGAACTGAAACTAATCTTTATAAAGGAACCAGAGATCATAGGAGGAGGATGTGGATGATTTAGTGCTGAGAGCACAAGTGTTTGACAAGTGTTTTTTCTATATGTCGTCTGATAAGAGTGAAAGAATAAAGATGCAGAGTCACCATCACGTCGACGTGATCAGATCAAGAAGAGTAAAAAACAAGTTGAACGTCAGCGTTTGTAGAGAGTGGTCAAATAGGATTTAATGTTTTATTTATGGATAAAGACTTAACTCAAAATAGCTGTTTGATGACAACTTTATTAACTAATGATCAGCTCTAATGTGACTAATATCCCATCCAGCTGTTGCGTAGATACATGTGATACTGACTCTATGTGAACACAGATGTGATGAAACAGCTGTAAATACTGATCAATGGACTGATGGAGAAACAATCTGAGGATTTACTGCCCCCCAGTGGTCACACTGACTCACTACAAAACTCACTGATCATCAGGATCAATATGAACTGATCTGTATTGATGTCATGGTGAGAGACACCAACAGTCCAGAAAACTGTAGATTCAGGTCTGAAAGCTCTGTTCTGTTCTGTGGTTCGTGTATTTAAAGTAAACTGAATCCAGAGTGAGTGCTGGGAGGAACAGACTCATTATTCTGTGTCAATATGTCCTGAAGATGAAGAGACAACGAATCAAACATGTTGAGTGTGTGATGCCCCTGTCTAGAGGATAGGAGCTCGACATACGAGGGAAGAAAAGTCTGTTTCCTCCCTGGTCCACAAACCAAAGTCTTAGGAGAAAGAGATAAGAATGGAACTATTTAGACCTTCTATCAACATCCAAACTAACACAAGACTCCACAACACACAATAAACCTTAAAAAGGTTTGGAGACCGAGGATGGACCAGAGAGCTGCTGCCCGCAGGACTGTTGGGGACCAGATGTTTAAAGGATGGAGCAGTTCAGGATGGTCCTGTGACATCCAACCACACACAACAGGAGCACTCACTCTGACACCAAAACACAGGCTCACCAAACAGAGAAATAATCCAACCAGAACTGGAACAAGTGAATCTTCAGCTTAACTCCACCTGCATCTTTAAATCCTCTCTCATTATTTCAGGGTTGCTGGTTTCAACTGAAGAGTGGGTGGAGGTGGTGGTGTGTTCAGAGTGGGTGGAGGTGGTGGTCTGTCTAGAGTGGGTGGAGGTGGTGGTTGTGTGTTCATAGTGGGTGGAGGTGGTGGTGTCTCCCTCTGATCTTTGTTCTTATTGATAAAAACTTCTCGATCAAACTGAACAAACATTAAAGTAACAGTTGAAAAATGAAGAACTCAGTTGATCTTTTATCTTTTTCCAGTTTCCATAGAAACCTGGTTTCAGTGATTTGATTTTTCTCTGCAGCAGATTTACAGTCGATTGTTGGTCCCACGTGTTTCAAAGGTCCAAATATAATGTTTTTTGAACAAATCTGGAAAAAGCAAAACTAAATAAAACTTTAGGTGTGAGTGAAACGTTTCTGAGAAGAAAGAAACCCAGAGAACGGGTTGGGTTGAGGGTTGAGAGAAGTAGGGTTTAGCAGCAGCAGACCCAGAACCAGTTACTCCACTGGTTGATCTGAGCTATCTGTCAGTTTGCTGCATGGTAAGGAACTAAAATGCTGAAAGACATGGTCATAATGAGTCCAAATCCTGCTCTGGATCCATGTGGACTTCATTACTAACAGTGTGAATGGTTGTTCTGGAGAAGGTTTCAGGTGGGATCAGCTGCAGGAGGATCATTGGGGTTCTGCTGCCGGATGAATGGCCTGGAGCAACAACTGGGATTGTGACTCATACCTGTACATGTATGTTTCTCTGTTGGCTTGTGTGGGGGGGTTCCTCCTGAAGGTTTGTATTTGGAGTCTGGATGAATTAAACCTGAGAAGATCCTCACACTGGGTTTTTCATTCTTCATAGACGTAGCAACCTTCAAACACGTTGTAGGTTTCAGTCTCTTTCCAGTGTGACCCTGATGAATCTCTCATGAAGACAGTGATGATGATTTGGTCCCACTGTTGCTGTGACTGTACCTGAAGACGAGAGTTAGACATCGTTTATCAGATTGGATATTAGTGAAACCCGATCACGCAGGTTCAGGTGTGTATGGGAAGGATTGACTTCCTCCATAAATGTGCATCAGTGTTTTAATCAGTCCAACAGTTCCATCTGCACTTCAGCTAAAATAAACCACTCTACAGCAACTAAACCAATTCACACAGGAATACGGCCGGACATCTGCAAAGAGTGTGGGGCAGACTCTGGTAAGGTACACGTATTAAATATGAAGGGAAGTGTTCACACTGGAGAGAAACCGTACAGGTGAGATCAGTGTGGGAAAAGGTTTGGTCCACACTGGACTTTAATACAGCGGATTCACGTAGAACTGTGAAGACGAGCTCGTCAGATTGGAGCTGGTGCTGTAGCCCTGAACATCTTCCTGAACAACAAGTAGAGAGCAGCTCTGTGTTTCCAAACACTACAACCAGCCTGCTACTGGATCTCATCCCAGCACCTTCACACTCAGCTGGAGCCAACAGAACCACTCATTCAGCTCTCTGGCTTCTGCAGAACATGGAAACACGAGGAAATATTATCTTTACCAAATTTGCTGCTGCTACAGGACGCTTTCACTTGTCGCTAATAGATGACTCACATCGTTTATTTAATGTGTTAATAAAGATGAATTTAACATTTTACATTTCTTGTCAGGATCATAATTCCACATAAAGTGAAACATTTATTCTAATCAGTGAAGTGAGGAACCTGATCATTGTGCTCTAGGTTTTAAATTACCGATGACACTACCTGTCAGTGGTACAGACTGTGCAGTTTGTAGTATCAGCTTTTACTGTACCAGCTATTAGAGCTGCCTAACGACGCTGCACTAATTATCTTAGAACTTAAATAAAGTCCTACACACTGGGCCAGCTGCAGCTCTCTTAGCTATTAGACGTCATTGTTGTCGTCTGTATAGGATGTTTATTTCTTGTTTCTACACCTTGTGCTCAGGTGTTTCATTTTCCCTTTAAGCCCGTTTTTCCCTCTTGTTGCACCTTTATAGCCCAAATGACCCAATGTTTGTTAGAGTTACCAACAATTAGCATCAACTGTCTCTGTACAAAGGTGATATCTTGACCTTTATGTCGATATACACTCACATGTGAAGTGTAGTTCACTATGAGATTTATTCTATACTGTCTGTACTACTGAGATTCAGTCTAATTTGACCTGTGGTCTTAATCAAAGTCCATCTATCCCTCAGTTTAGGTAATAAGAGTATAATTCCCCACAATAATGAAGTTCTCGTTGAGAACAGTGAGGGATCTCATATAGAAACAGAGCGACTACCTGAAGACTCGTCCTCTGAGAGCAGGGAGTCGTCTGCAGGGAGCAGAAGAAGAAGAACAGTGAAGACTAGTATGAATCCTTCGAAGGAGAAAACCAGGCTGATAAAACAGAGGAATTATTTACACTCAGTAACTTTGTTCATGAATTACTGAGAATCCACATTTCCTGTAGCTTATATAAAAAAAACTAATTGAATCTATAAACATACCATGTTCTTTATTTTCCTTTTAAGTCTCTTTAACTGTTTTCTATAAAACCAGGTCTGTGTGTGATCTGGGTCAAAAGAAAACTCAAAATCAAAGAAGCTGATTCTCGCTCTCGTTCTTCTTGCAAGACTTTGAGATCGCGAGATGACCACGACCCAGCATGGCGGCGACAACAAGACCGAATCCAGGTTGGATCGAGTTCTTCAGAGTGGAGGTGAAGGAGAAGATCCAGGACCCGGATCTCATCGACCACAACCAGCACAGTAGCGCAATAAAAGAGGAAAACCAGAACCCAGAGTTTATCGACCAGGACCACAACTGTAGCCGTATAAAAGACAAGAACCAGGACCCGGAGTTCATCGACCAGGACCACAACAGTAGCCTTATAAAAGACAAGAACCAGGACCCGGAGATCATCGACCAGGACCACAACTGTAGCCGTATAAAAGTCAAGAACCAGGACCCGGAGATCATCGACCAGGACCACAACTGTAGCCGTATAAAAGTCAAGAACCAGGACCCGGAGTTCATCGACCAGGACCACAACAGTAGCCTTATAAAAGACAAGAACCAGGACCCGGAGATCATCGACCAGGACCACAACAGTAGCCTTATAAAAGACAAGAACCAGGACCCGGAGTTCATCGACCAGGACCACAACTGTAGCCGTATAAAAGACAAGAACCAGGACCCGGAGTTCATCGACCAGGACCACAACAGTAGCCTTATAAAAGACAAGAACCAGGACCCGGAGATCATCGACCAGGACCACAACAGTAGCCTTATAAAAGACAAGAACCAGGACCCGGAGTTCATCGACCAGGACCACAACTGTAGCCGTATAAAAGACAAGAACCAGGACCCGGAGTTCATCGACCAGGACCACAACTGTAGCCGTATAAAAGACAAGAACCAGGACCCGGAGATCATCGACCAGGACCACAACTGTAGCCGTATAAAAGTCAAGAACCAGGACCCGGAGATCATCGACCAGGACCACAACTGTAGCCGTATAAAAGTCAAGAACCAGGACCCGGAGTTCATCGACCAGGACCACAACTGTAGCCGTATAAAAGACAAGAACCAGGACCCGGAGATCATCGACCAGGACCACAACTGTAGCCGTATAAAAGACAAGAACCAGGACCCGGAGTTCATTGACCAGGACCACAACAGTAGCCTTATAAAAGACAAGAACCAGGACCCGGAGATCATCGACCAGGACCACAACTGTAGCCGTATAAAAGTCAAGAACCAGGACCCGGAGATCATCGACCAGGACCACAACTGTAGCCTTATAAAAGACAAGAACCAGGACCCGGAGATCATCGACCAGGACCACAACTGTAGCCGTATAAAAGTCAAGAACCAGGACCCGAACCAGCAGAGTACCGGTCCCACTGCTCCCACAGATCCAAAAGTCAGTGTTGATGAGTTTTGGATCAGACCTGGACTGAAAATGATCAAGGTTAAAAACTGGTTCCAGCACTGAACTGTGTCAGGAGACGCTGGTTCTCCAAAATCCTGAACCCAGTTATTCCTCAGCAGCTTCAGAGTTTATTTGACCTCTGTCCTGTTTCCTAAATTCATCTTAAAGTCCGATTAAGACCAAGACAGAATTTTATTTAAGAGGTTCGTCGAACGATCAAATCCGAGTTTAGAAACTGGGAACACACTGATCTTCACTGGTTGACTGTGTAACATCAGTGTGAGACGTCTGTGAGAACTTTGAAGCTAAAAGAATTATTATCTTTACTACATGACTGAGAGTTAAGTCTCTCCCTCGCTGCCAGAACAGAACCACTTTCCTGTCATTGGTGAAGAGAAACTACAGACAGTTTAGGACAGGACACTGAGATAGTTGGACTTGTCTTTAAATTCACTCTGTTCAGCAGCTCGAGTCTCCATGAGATCCAACTCTTTTTACTTCCTGTCCATTTAGAAAAAGAGAGGAACGAGGAGACCCAGACGCCACCACTGTCAGCACTGTGACAAAGTCTTCAGGTCGTCATCAGACTTACGGATTCATCAGGTCGTTCACACTGGAGAGAAACCGTCCAGCTGTGACCAGTGTGGTAAAACCTTCACTCAGAGAAGCAACCTAAAAACGCATCAACGTCTTCATACGGGAGCACGGCTGTACGTCTGTGGCCAGTGTGGAGCGGCTTTCACTACACTGCATTGTCTAAAAATCCACCAACATGTTCACACTGGAGAGAAATCGTATGGGTGAGATCAGTGTGGTAGAACGTTCTCCTTCAGCAGTAACTTAAAAGCCCATCAGCGAGCTCATAGGGGAGCACGGCCTCACAGCTGCAACCAGTATGGAGCAGCTTTCACCAGATTAAGCGGACTAAAAATCCATCAGCGTGTTCACACTGGAGAGAAACCGTACTGGTGTGATCAGTGCGGAAGATCCTTCTCTCGACACTGGAACCTAAAAACACAAGCGTGTTCACACTAGTGAGAAACCTAAGTGTGGAAAAAATAAATGAGCTCCAGTGTAGTTACTGGGATGAAACCAGTACAACTGTGTCCATCAGTGTGTTTGAACGTTGTGTCTGTTGGTGGCAGAACAACACGTCCCCCAGATTCACCAGAGACCTGTGGTCCGTCGTTGGTAGTCTTCAGGTGGTCTCAGCCACACATGAAGGCCAGGTCAGAAAAACAACCTGCAGGTGACCATCAGAGTGTTAAGGTGCTGCTCCAGTCCAGTCAGAACTGCTGAATGCTTCTGAGTCAGAGGGGAAACATCTTCAAGATCTTAAAGTCCAGTTGTCCCTGAACAGCACCTTGTGGGGTAACTATGACCTGGATGACTGAGAGTCTCCACAGACTCTCTTCCTCTCATAGTTTGAAACCCACGAACACATTAAACCAAACATTTCAGAGCTCTTTTTTTCCAGAGCCAGTTGCCCAAAGCCTCTGGTTCTGTTGTTGCTGTTGCTCTTTGGGGAACCGCTGAGGTGTCAATGGTTCCTCATTTTTACAGCACAAACTGGCTAAATGTAAGAAATACATGGCAAAGAGTGAATTATTGAGACGTCTGCGGGGAACTTTGTGTTGGTTTACACTTAATTTAGAAATGAGGCAGCACCTCTCTGTGTGATGATCTCTCCTTTCATCCAGCTCATCCTCTCAGCTGGTATCAGTAGAGTGGTGAGTGTGAACATGATCCCTGGTAAAAATGAGGATCTATAGGTTCTCTAATCTCCCACCCCGATCACAGTAACCAGGTTTCCTGTTTACATGACTCGTAGTGGAGAAAGCTGACAGTAACCTGGTTACAACTTGTGGAGTGGAGTGAAAATGTTATCATGGTTTGATTCCTGGTTCCTCTTGGCTACTTGTCGAGGTGTTAAGGTTCTGATATGTTCTGTCTGGCAGCTTTCCAACCACAAATTCCCAAAGGGAAAAACCACAGACTGATTCCGTATCTCACCTCCCTGATTATAGTTTTTGTTGTTAATCTGTTCTGTATTTTTGTTCTATACTTCACATTTATTCTGTTCATGTTAATTTATTCTGTTCACGTTTTTGATTTCTACTTCTGTGGCTCCTGATTTTTCTTCTTTCTGGGTCAATAAATTAATCAACAATGTGTGAATTTAGTTGAACCTTGAAAGTTGTTTTTACATTTTACGTGTACATGTTTTATTATTTAAACCGATTTTAATGTTTTTGCTAAAGCCTTTAAAAATTGTTCTGCACTTTGGTCAATTTCTGTTATTTTTATGTTGGTTATACAGTCAGTTTGATTTGATAATGTTTTTTCAACAGCTCTGAATAAGAAGAAGCTCCTGTTTGTTGTACAGTTCATTTTCAATCAGTTATTCAGATAGAAAATCAGAGAAATCCTGAGACATGCTGGACGTGATGGTTGTGTGATGAAGAGGAGTGATGTCCCTGAAATCTCTACATGTTCTCTGGTTACAGTTCTCAACAGTTTGACTGAAAAATAAAACACTATCAGCTTCACAACAACTGTGGAAAAGACATTAAAATAAAGGTTTCATATGTTTAATGACTTTTCTAACATACGTCAGGAGGGGAGAATAATTTTAAACACTCTCTACATTTCTTTAATTACCTTAATACCGAGTTTAAAATCGTGTTTCTTTATATTTTATTCATATTTTCAGTCAGCTGGAACTAAGGGGGCGGGGCTTAGACAAGGTTCACATCATCTCGAGAGAACTTCGAGATCCCGCGAGATCTCCACGGGACAACATGGCGGCGACAGTGACACACAACAACAGTGTGGAGCAGAACGAGATGAAGGTGGAAGACCAGGATCCGGGGTTTATCGACCAGGACCCGGGGTTTATCGACCAGGACCCGGGGTTTATCGACCAGGACCCGGGGTTTAGCGACCAGGACCCGGGGTTTATCGACCAGGACCCGGGGTTTATCGACCAGGACCCGGGGTTTATCGACCAGGACCCGGGGTTTATCGACCAGGACCCGGGGTTTAGCGATCAGGATCCCTGCGACAGAGGACTGAAAGAGGAAATAGAGGACCCAGATTTCACTGAACGGCACCAGATCAAGAACGAAGTCAAGGAGGAAGACCAGGACCAGGACTTCATAAACCATCACAAGTATAAGAACGAAGTCAAGGAGGAAGACCAGGACCAGGACTTTATAAACCATCACAAGTATAAGAACGAAGTCAAGGAGGAAGACCAGGACCAGGACTTTATAAACCACCACAAGTATAAGAACGAAGTCAAGGAGGAAGACCAGGACCAGGACTTTATAAACCACCACAAGTATAAGATCGAAATCAAGGAGGAAGACCAGGACCAGGACTTTATAAACCACCACAAGTATAAGATCGAAATCAAGGAGGAAGACCAGGACCAGGACTTTATAAACCACCACAAGTATAAGATCGAAATCAAGGAGGAAGACCAGGACCAGGACTTCATAAACCATCACAAGTATAAGAACGAAGTCAAGGAGGAAGACCAGGACCAGGACTTCATAAACCATCACAAGTATAAGATCGAAATCAAGGAGGAAGACCAGGACCAGGACTTCATAAACCATCACAAGTATAAGATCGAAATCAAGGAGGAAGACCAGGACCAGGACTTCATAAACCATCACAAGTATAAGAACGAAGTCAAGGAGGAAGACCAGGACCAGGACTTCATAAACCATCACAAGTATAAGAACGAAGTCAAGGAGGAAGACCAGGACCAGGACTTCATAAACCATCACAAGTATAAGATCGAAATCAAGGAGGAAGACCAGGACCAGGACTTCATAAACCATCACAAGTATAAGAACGAAGTCAAGGAGGAAGACCAGGACCAGGACTTTATAAACCACCACAAGTATAAGAACGAAGTCAAGGAGGAAGACCAGGACCAGGACTTTATAAACCACCACAAGTATAAGATCGAAATCAAGGAGGAAGACCAGGACCAGGACTTTATAAACCACCACAAGTATAAGATCGAAATCAAGGAGGAAGACCAGGACCAGGACTTCATAAACCACCACAAGTATAAGATCGAAATCAAGGAGGAAGACCAGGACCAGGACTTCATCGACCAGGATCACCACAACACCGGTATCACGGAGGAAAACCAGGACCCGGACCACAGGAGCTCGGACGCTGCTGCTCCCACAGATCATCAGGTGAGTTTAAAACTAGATCATTCATAACTTCTAATTAGTGATGATTGTTAGAGCTGATTAAACATCTTTAATGGATTTAAAACAGTAACTACATAGTTAAAATAAACTAAACCACGATCATAGTTAAAATAAACTAAACTACGATCATAGTTAAAATAAACTAAACTACGATCATAGTTAAAATAAACTAAAGTTACGATCATAGTTAAAATAAACTAAACTGCGATCATAGTTAAAATAAACTAAAGTTACGATCATAGTTAAAATAAACTAAACTGCGATCATAGTTAAAATAAACTAAACTACGATCATAGTTAAAATAAACTAAACTACGATCATAGTTAAAATAAACTAAACTACGATCATAGTTAAAATAAACTAAAGTTACGATCATAGTTAAAATAAACTAAACTGCGATCATAGTTAAAATAAACTAAACTACGATCATAGTTAAAATAAACTAAACTACGATCATAGTTAAAATAAACTAAACTACGATCATAGTTAAAATAAACTAAAGTTACGATCATAGTTAAATAAACTAAACTGCGATCATAGTTAAAATAAACTAAAGTTACGATCATAGTTAAAATAAACTAAACTGCGATCATAGTTAAAATAAACTAAACTACGATCATAGTTAAAATAAACTAAACTACGATCATAGTTAAAATAAACTAAACTACGATCATAGTTAAAATAAACTAAAGTTACGATCATAGTTAAATAAACTAAACTGCGATCATAGTTAAAATAAACTAAACTACGATCATAGTTAAAATAAACTAAATTACGATCATAGTTAAAATAAACTAAACTACGATCATAGTTAAAATAAACTAAACTGCGATCATAGTTAAAATAAACTAAACTACGATCATAGTTAAAATAAACTAAAGTTACGATCATAGTTAAAATAAACTAAACTACGATCATAGTTAAAATAAACTAAACTACGATCATAGTTAAAATAAACTAAACTACGATCATAGTTAAAATAAACTAAACTACGATCATAGTTAAAATAAACTAAACTACGATCATAGTTAAAATAAACTAAACTACGATCATAGTTAAAATAAACTAAAGTTACGATCATAGTTAAAATAAACTAAACTGCGATCATAGTTAAAATAAACTAAAGTTACGATCATAGTTAAAATAAACTAAACTGCGATCATAGTTAAAATAAACTAAACTACGATCATAGTTAAAATAAACTAAACTACGATCATAGTTTAAAATAAACTAAACTACGATCATAGTTAAAATAAACTAAAGTTACGATCATAGTTAAATAAACTAAACTGCGATCATAGTTAAAATAAACTAAAGTTACGATCATAGTTAAAATAAACTAAACTGCGATCATAGTTAAAATAAACTAAACTACGATCATAGTTAAAATAAACTAAAGCTACGATCATAGTTAAAATAAACTAAAGTACGATCATAGTTAAATAAACTAAACTACGATCATAGTAAAATAAACTAAAGTTACGATCATAGTTAAAATAAACTAAACTACGATCATAGTTAAAATAAACTAAAGTTACGATCATAGTTAAAATAAACTAAACTACGATCATAGTTAAAATAAACTAAACTACGATCATAGTTAAAATAAACTAAAGTTACGATCATAGTTAAATAAACTAACTGTGATCATAGTTAAAATAAACTAAACTACGATCATAGTTAAAATAAACTAAACTGTGATCATAGTTAAAATAAACTAAACTACGATTATAGTTAAAATAAACTAAAGTTACGATCATAGTTAAAATAAACTAAACTGTGATCATAGTTAAAATAAACTAAACTGTGATCATAGTTAAAATAAACTAAACTACGATCATAGTTAAAATAAACTAAACTGTGATCATAGTTAAAATAAACTAAACTACGATCATAGTTAAAATAAACTAAATCTATGATCATAGTTAAAATAAACTAAACTGTGATCATAGTTAAAATAAACTAAATCTACGATCATAGTTAAAATAAACTAAAGTTACGATCATAGTTAAAATAAACTAAAGTTACGATCATAGTTAAAATAAACTAAAGTTATGATCATAGTTAAAATAAACTAAACTACGATCATAGTTAAAATAAACTAAAGTTATGATCATAGTTAAAATAAACTAAAGTTATGATCATAGTTAAAATAAACTAAACTGTGATCATAGTTAAAATAAACTAAACTACGATCATAGTTAAAATAAACTAAACTACGATCATAGTTAAAATAAACTAAACTACGATCATAGTTAAAATAAACTAAAGTTACGATCATAGTTAAAATAAACTAAATCTATGATCATAGTTAAAATAAACTAAACTACGATCATAGTTAAAATAAAATAAACTGTGATCATAGTTAAAATAAACTAAACTATGATCATAGTTAAAATAAACTAAACTACGATCATAGTTAAAATAAACTAAACTGTGATCATAGTTAAAATAAACTAAACTATGATCATAGTTAAAATAAACTAAATCTATGATCATAGTTAAAATAAACTAAATCTATGATCATAGTTAAAATAAACTAAACTGTGATCATAGTTAAAATAAACTAAACTGTGATCATAATCAGTCCGACTGCAGAGTGAAGCATCAGTCAGCTGTAGTTGATGAACCAACACCCACACTCACTGATGATGATACCGTTCAACAACAGAATTCAGTCACTGGACCCAAACTGAAGCTGAAGCCCGGCTGTGAAGGAGAACAGTGAAGCATCAGCAGGTCTGAGGCTCAGTTAAACTGTGTTATCACCCTGCTCTCTCTCCCTGTTTACTGTGATCATATCACCAGTTATCACTAACGAAGCACAGATATGATCTCTGTGAAGAAAACTAGTCCAGCCCAGCAGTCAGCTGGACCACATCTCACACATGTTTACAGACAAACTGAAGTAACCTACAATCTGATCCTCATGAAGTCTGTTGATCATCATGATCATCATGTTTCCCTCTGTCTCGTCCTTCTCTGACTTTGTTCAGTGAAACGTATTGGTCGCTAATGGTAGTGTCAACACAGTGTCTGCTGTTTTAAACTAACCTTTTTATTCAGACTGGTACTAAACACCTGCTAAAGTAGTCACAGGTTTAATACGTCTGCTCCTCTCCTCCTTTAGTTTAGTGTCGCACATTAACCATGGTGGTGCAGAGCAATCCAACGTGTGAGTCAATGGGATTGTTTTACTATTATTCCAGATGAGCTATTGTGAGCTCAGGCACTGAAGGCAGTTCCTCCACGCCAAACTCACTCCTCCATGTCTTTATGGACCTTGCTTTGTGCACTAGTGTGCAGTCATGTTGGTGGGGAAATTGATACTGTCATAAACTTGCTGTGAATATATTGACCCAATTTCATTTATCTATTTACATATTCTGTATATATATTGAGTTTTTCGGTATTGATGTTATTGTGTATTTATGTTTGTGTATTTATGTTGGTGTTGGATCTTTCCTGGTTGTGGTTCCTTTTCTTTCTGTCTGTTTTGAGAACAATGGTAATGAGGCAAAACAATTTCCCTCTGGGATCAATAAAGTTTTTTGAATCTTGAATCTTGAATCTTGAACAGGAAGTGGGTCATCCCCAAACTCCTGAACTCCTGAAAACAACCCTAGACTACAAAATGCTGCTGCTCAGCCATGGAACCTTATTCCATGAAGTTCTCTTTGTACCTGGATGTCTGTAGCTGTTGAGTGTGCAGACTGTTGCCGACGTCTGCATGCTGTGTTCTTCAGCACGCGCAGACCCTGTCTGTCATTCTACGTGGTCTACCACTTTGTGGCTGAGCTGCTGTAGTTCCCAGTTGATTCCACTTTGTTATAATGTCACTAACAGTTGACTGTGGAACAATTAGTAGCAAGGGGAGTTCACAGATGGACTTATCATGGTACCACGTTTGAATTCACTGGCTAGGTGCTTGATTTTATACATCTGAAGCCAGGGAGGTTATTGGAATAACTGAATCCAAAGATTTGGAGGGGGGGGGGGGTCCCAATACTTTGATGAGAATGTTTATATAAACTCCTTGTTGGTTTGGTGTGGTGGACTATAAATTGCTATGACTATTCATTCTATGAATTGCAGGTGGCTGCAGGAACAATTTGATGCTCAAACCATTCAGAAAGTAAACAGGACAGAGAAGACAGTGGTCCATTCATGACACATAACAGTGAGACAAAGAAAAATGTTTTATCTGCTAAGAAAGATTGTGTGATTGACAACAGGTCCGAACAAGGTGGAGGCGGCCGTATTTGAATTAGGATTTTTCGTCTTTTACAGATGTTTTTCACATTTCCTTATCACAGCGGAGCTGGAGGAGTCTGTGGGGAGGAAGTCAGCTGCTCTCCATGATGTTCAGCATCCTCCTCTCCACAACCTGCTCCATGGGCTCCAGTGAAGCCCACAGCACAGAGCCAGCCTTCTTGATCAGTTTGTTCAAGTTAAGCTGTTTGAACTTTGATGAGCTGCAGCAACAGAATCCCAGGACTACAGGAAGAAACATTCAAAAGTTAATCAAAAACTCTGGGGAAACAAGCAACTGCATAAAGTCACGTTTGGCCTCATTCGGTGTGTGATGCTCGGACTGGGGCTGAGGAGGCACAGTGACTCGATTCAGTGGTTTGGTCGGTGAATTTTCCCTCCATACTGTAGCCAGTAGCTCACCAAACAACTCCAACATTAACTCATTAGATAGATGAAATGTTTTTTATTCCAAAGTGGTAAACATGCGTATTTCTATCCTACTACTCCAAATAACAGCATCCAAGCACAAGTAGACTGCACCTCCTTTTTAAATATGAACACTTCAGATAGAACACGTGCAAGTTTTTTTACTGGGGCTGTTAAGTTTAGACCTTTAGTACAACTGCAAGTGAACCACAAAGACCTCAACATGTTCACACTGGATAATAACGGTACTGTGATCAGTGTGGGAAACTTTTTGCTTGGTCACTGTTGGGTGGTGTTCAGCATTTTATAACAGTAACAAAGCAGGTTCTGCACTGTACCCACAGCATTTATTTTTTATTTATATAATAGTTCCACTTCCTGATGTGATGTTCCTCGTTACACTCAATTTCCAATAGTGTCAGGTCCTTTTGATTCATCCAGAGGCCAAGTTGATTAATCGATACTCCAGTAATTAACATGAACATGTGGAGATTATGGGTTGTAGGTCTTCTACCACATGTTTTGTTATTTCCCTGGGGGCTGTGCAGCTTTAAATACAGCTCAGTGACAACAGTACTTATTCAGTCCCTCCATGAATATGTGATGTCACAATCATCTCATGCAAATTAAAAAGAGATTTGTCTGGATGTCTTCAAAATGACACTGTACTTACTCAATATAAGGTTTTCAGCAGTTTGTGTCACTATGAGATTTAACTACTTCCACTTCTGTCTGTCTATTTAGAACTGGAGAGGAGAAAAGAGACCCAAACATCACCGCTGTCAGCACTGTGACAAAGTTTTCAAGTCAACCTCAACCCTCAGGTGTCACCAGGTCGTTCACACTGGAGAGAAACCGTACAGCTGTCACCACTGTGGTAAAATGTTCACCCAGAAAAGCAACCTAACCGTCCACCAGCGGCTTCATACAGGAACGAAGCCATTCAGCTGCAAGCAGTGTGGGGCGGCCTTCACCACATTTCACTGTCTCAAAATCCACCACCACGTTCACACCGGAGAGAAACCGTACACCTGTGAGCAGTGTGGCAAAGGTTTCACTCAGAAAAGTAACTTACAGGCCCATCAACAAATTCATACAGGAGCACGGCCGTACAGCTGCAACCAGTGTCAGGCAGCTTTCACCAGATCGAGTGTTCTGAAAATCCATCAACGTGTTCACACTGGAGAGAAACCGTACAGCTGTGACCAGTGTGGCAAGAGTTTCAGTCAGAGAAATAACCTAAAGATCCATCAACGCGTTCATACTGGAGAGAAACCGTACAGCTGCAATCAGTGTGAGAAAGCTTTCACCACATCCAGTGAACTAAATAGGCACCTCCTCGTTCACGCTGGAGAGAAACGTTACTGGTGTGACCACTGTGGAAAATCTTTCTATTCACTGAGTTGTCTAAAAAGGCATCAGAGAGTTCACACTGGAGAAAAGCCTTACTGGTGTGAGCAGTGTGGAAAAACCTTCTCTCGACTTAATAATCTGAAACTGCACCAGAAAGTTCACGTCGAAGAGAAACCGTACAAGTGTGATCAGTGTGGAAAAACGTTTTCCAGACTCAATAATCTAAAAATGCACCAGAGAGTTCACTTTAGAGTAAAATCTTACTGGTGAGATCAGTGTGGAAACGGGTTTCATGACAGAAGATTACAGCACAGGTGGATTCACACCTGTGACAAAGTGTGAAGGTGTGGTCGGGTTTCACAAACTGTTTATGTAACAAAACATGAGAATCAGACTGTTCTGGTCACTTTAGCAGAGACAGTAGTTGTTCTACTGTACCTACTGTGCTGCAGCTACATTAGTAGCAGCTACAGTTAAAACAGTCGCTCCAGGAATTTGAAACTTAAGTTAGTTTTTTCATCAGTGAATCCAAAACTATCACAAACCTTTGCACAGTGTGGATCACTGATCTAATATGGCGGCAAAACAGATGCATTTTAGGAGCTCTGAGCTCTACACAGGACCTGCCTTCAGTCTTTATACTAAGTGTGTCCTGATTGAGAATCTAAGTGTCGCAGCTCTTTTGAAAATGGGTTTGTAGGAAGAAAAGAAACAGACAAAAGAGAAATCCTCCGTCATCAAACTCAAAAACAAAACATGATACAGTTGCAGCATTATATAAAACCAGTAATACAGTCTTTCAGAAACTCCTTCTACTATTGTTTTGGTTCAAATGAAGCTAATTAATTCATCTTTACTCATTTTCCATCAAACCAAGTTCCAGCACTGGTTTGATCTGGCTTCTTGTTCCTACAGCCTAACAACTGGCTCTTGACCCAGAAAAACTGGTTCCAGTTCTTAGACCACGTTCAGACTGCAGGTTTTTTACTGTGTCTGTTCACATCATTGGTGAACTGTCAGTAACGTGACGTCACAGGCAGCACGTCGTGTACACAGAAGTAAACATGTGTGAACCCTCGAGTTTAGCTTGGACAGAGGTGTCCCCCCTCTCTCCTGTCCTAAACCTCACTGTTCCTCCACCTCCATCACCTACGTCAGCCATGTTTGTTGTTATCCAAGCTCCAGCCGGTGCAGAGTTGTGACGTCTGTCGCACGTCAGTGATGTTAAAGTGGGTGCTCTAGCATTTATGTTCAGCTGCCACCTTTTAGGCTCCATTTCAGAAACACCGGTGATTGAAGATGTGGAGGTGGGACAGATGTCAAAACTGTGTCAGGAAACACTGAAGACAAACCACCATGATGTACAGCTACTTTCTCTCTGTAAACGTTCTGTTGTCGTCTGTTTGCAGTGTTGTTTTCTGACTGTGTCACCAAGTTAGTGAAGCTGTTTCCTTATTTTAATTGTGTTTTGTTAAGTTGCAGCTCGTTGAGCTCGAACCTCGTCACACTGTGATCTGTGTCTGAAACGTTCAGGGCCTGAAGTCACGGTTTTACTGTGACTGGAGATAAACAGCTCCAAGGCCGAGGATACCTGCAGAGGAGAACAGAGAGAGAGAGGGAGACATACAGACAACTACAAATAAAGAAAGATGGTACAGAGGCAACAAGAGGCAGGAAATGTAAGAACAGTCAGCAGCTGTCGAGGTTAATTAACAGGTCAGTAACAGGACGTAGAGAGTCAGAGTCTGAAGCAAAGATCAGGTTCATTCTGAGAATAATGTAATGTTATTAATTAATGAATTATTAAAGTGTCTAGTTATTAGATTTTTTATTTTTATTTTGAAATGTCACATTATTTTAGTTGTTTAACTTCTAATGATCCAGACTATAGCCCGTGTTTGATCCCACTGAGTCGAGGACTCTGACGCTGAATTAAATCAAACACCTGAGTCATACCTGGCTCACCTGGATCTGGTGCACCTGTCAGCGTGTGGAGGAAGGATGCAGCAGGTCGGAGCCTCCGTCACTCTCAGTGAACAGTGGAGATCTGATCACCTGCAGACTGATTAGCGTGAACTGTCTCTCACCTCCCTGATCCTGTTGTTCTTCTTATTAATACTGCAGTTATTGATCTGCTGTGTTTTTGTACTATACTACAGATTTGTGATTGAAGTTTTACTCCACGGCTCTGGAACCTGAATTTCCTCTTCGGAGGATCAGTGAAGTTTTGTCCCTGTCAAATAAAAACTCACAGAATAAGAACTGAGTCGCGACTTTTAATGAGTCTCAGTTGTTTTTACATAATATTTTTCTTTTTCTACTTTAATAATAAAATCCTGCTTCAGTAAACAGCTCATTTATTCTGAGTCTGTTTTTACAGCTGAACAGTCGTTTTAAGATAAATAACTGTAATTGTGCTGTTAAAGGGTCTTTACATCCCTCCCTGGTTTCTACCTTCTTTAAAAAGACCAAAAACAACATAAACCACGGTTGATCAAACGTGAAGCTCATATTAACTGTAGATGGGTTTAAACCACTTCAATTCAGATAGACACAGATGCTACGACTGTCAGCAAAGTGACAAAGTCTTCTGGTCTTCATCATATCTAAAGGCTCATTAGGGAGAGAAACCGAACGTCTGTGAGCTTCAGTCAGACACGTTCCCTAACAGCACTGACCTCGTGATCTCACGTCATCTCAGTACAAAAAACAAAAAGCTTTCCAGACCTCTCATAGTTTTCATTATTGTAGTGTAATTATTATACTGTTACTGTTATAAACAGCACTGTCGTTTCTTTTTTATAAAGATGATTTAGTTTCCTGTGTGTCGTGTGCTGCTACAGGTGTTATCGACTGATAGATTGATTTAAATTCATCAGACTGTTGTTTATTATTTATTCATAAGTGTATTTAAGTTGTTTTGTTGAATCTTTGTTGGTGTTTTTCTCTGTTAGGACTTTGTTCTTCTCTCTGTTCAGGTGTTAATTTATTTATGTTGTTAATAAAGTTTTAATAGAAAAAAATGCTCCGAGTTACCGCGAGAATGTACGAGATCAGAAAGGCAAGATGGACTTTACGGACCAGAACCAGAACCAGAGCCAGAAGGGACTGAAGGAGGAGGAGCTGGACGAGCTGGACGAGCTGGACCACATCGACAACGGAATAAAGATCGAAGATCCGGATTTCATCGACCGGAACCACATCAAGATTAAAATAAAGGAAGAAAAGCAGGACCCGGACCAGCAGAGTACCAAGGCTGCTGGTTCCGCTGATCCACAGGTCAGTGTAAAAACGGTTCATAACGGACTAAAGAGACGAGGACCCGAGTCCGGGGGTCCGGGTTTCATCAGCTTAATCTGGTTTTAGACAGTTCTGTGAGGTTTGGTTGAGACCTGGTTCCAGTCTTCATCGGACCCTCTGAGGAGCTCTTTCAGGGTTTTCTGATTCTGATGAAGTACATCGGACCAAACCAGGAACCAGTGATCCAGATCAAGTGGTTCTTCTGTCTTTGTCCCGGTCTGGTTTGTGTCGGCAGCCACAAAGTACTGAGAGAAGTACTGTGAACGGACCAGATTACTGAGCAGGACCTCTAGTAGTAGAAGTAGGAGACACCGACACCGGGTGACTGGGTTCGAGTCCCAGCTGTGGTCTAGTTAGACCTCCTTACACCACCTGTGATTGGCTTTGGATAGAAGCGTCTGATTAATGACTAAATGTAAATCTAGGTGTTAATTATCAAAGGTGTTTTATAGGCTCGGGTGTGGACTCTGTGTTTCACAGATACACCTCCGTTATTCTAACTCTCTCCGTTCTAGAGTCAGAGCTCCAGAGGTTCCTTCTGTCCCATCTGTAGCCGACCTGTTGCAGCTCCGTCGAGTCTGAAGGCTCATCTGAGAGTTCACACCGGAGAGAAACCCTACAGCTGTGAGCAGTGTGGGAAATCATTCATGAGATCCAATCAGATCAAATTCCATCACTGTGTGCAGACCAGAGAGAAACCCTACAGCTGTGAGCGGTGCGGAAAAACCTTTGAGTATCCGTGCATCCTAAAAAAGACAAACACGACCGAACCCTTCCTGAAGTCATCAGAGTGGAAAAACGTTCCTCGGCACTTTAAACTGTCTGCGGCTGCTTCCACAGGATCCAGCTTCAGGATCCAGCTTTAGGATCCAGCTTCAGGACCCAGCTTCAGGATCCAGCTTCAGGACCCAGCTTCAGGACCCAGCTTCAGGATCCAGCTTCAGGACCCAGCTTCAGGATCCAGCTTCAGGATCCAGCTTCAGGACCCAGCTTCAGAATCCAGCTTCAGGACCCAGCTTCAGAATCCAGCTTCAGGATCCAGCTTCAGGATCCAGCTTCAGGATCCAGCTTCAGGACAGACCGAGGTCTCTGTTTGGAAACATCTGTCACAGCTGCTCTACATTAAAACAACATAATGTATTTAAACTATCATAAAAAGACAAATGTCCTTTAAAAACAGAACTTTCACATGAATCCGAGGAAACAGGACGACGTGTCTTCATCACGATGTGAACTTGATGATTAGAGCTAAATATTTAATAACGTTGACCTTTGAACTGTGACACTGACGGTTTTTAACTCTAAGTATCATCATGTAAGTTGATATTGTAGCTGTTTAGTTATTGATTCAGCTGGATTTTATCATGAAGCTCCGATCTTTGATTTTTATTCTACATCATAGTTTATTTTTTAATGAATCTGTAAAACTGAACATTTTTCTGCGTCTGTTTTACTTAAAGTAAAAACAGAGTCCAGAATAAAATAACTTCAGTCACTTCACAGACTGTCTGTTGTCCAGTGTAAAAACACGTTCAGAGACGAGTCCCAGGACTCGAACAGCTGCTGGTTGGTTTTATTCACAGTATGATAATTAGTCATATATCAGATACTGTCTCCAGTCTGTCTGTGTCCAGGTCTCCGGTCTGTCTGTGTGCAGGTCTCCAGCCTGTCTGTGTCCAGGTCTCCGGCCTGTCTGTGTCCAGGTCTCCGGTCTGTCTGTGTGCAGGTCTCCGGTCTGTCTGTGTCCAGGTCTCCGGTCTGTCTGTGTCCAGGTCTCCGGTCTGTCTGTGTGCAGGTCTCCGGCCTGTCTGTGTCCAGCTCTCCGGCCTGTCTGTGTCCAGGTCTCCGGCCTGTCTGTGTCCAGCTCTCCGGCCTGTCTGTGTCCAGGTCTCCGGTCTGTCTGTGTCCAGGTCTCCGGTCTGTCTGTGTCCAGGTCTCCGGTCTGTCTGTGTGCAGGTCTCCGGTCTGTCTGTGTCCAGCTCTCCGGCCTGTCTGTGTCCAGCTCTCCGGCCTGTCTGTGTCCAGGTCTCCGGCCTGTCTGTGTCCAGGTCTCCGGCCTGTCTGTGTGCAGGTCTCCGGCCTGTCTGTGTCCAGCTCTCCGGCCTGTCTGTGTCCAGGTCTCCGGTCTGTCTGTGTGCAGGTCTCCGGTCTGTCTGTGTCCAGCTCTCCGGCCTGTCTGTGTCCAGCTCTCCGGCCTGTCTGTGTCCAGGTCTCCGGCCTGTCTGTGTCCAGGTCTCCGGCCTGTCTGTGTCCAGGTCTCCGGCCTGTCTGTGTCCAGCTCTCCGGCCTGTCTGTGTCCAGCTCTCCGGCCTGTCTGTGTCCAGGTCTCCGGCCTGTCTGTGTCCAGGTCTCCGGTCTGTCTGTGTCTAGGTCTCCGGCCTGTCTGTGTCCAGCTCTCCGGCCTGTCTGTGTCCAGGTCTCCGGCCTGTCTGTGTCCAGGTCTCCGGCCTGTCTGTGTCCAGCTCTCCGGCCTGTCTGTGTCCAGGTCTCCAGCCTCTGTTTGTGTCCAGGTCTCCAGTCTGTCTGTGTCCAGGTCTCCAGCCTGTCTGTGTCCAGGTCTCCAGCCTCTGTTTGTGTCCAGGTCTCCAGTCTGTCTGTGTCCAGGTCTCCAGCCTGTCTGTGTCTGTGTCTAGGTTCAGATTTTCTGGACACACAGAGGAAAATACTGTCTTGTTTTTACAGGGACACGATGGACCAGGACCTGGACCTGGACCTGGTCTTCAGAGCTTTGAAATAATAAACAGTTAAATAGAAGAATATAAAAATTATGTTCACCAAAATAAAATCTGTCAATAGAAATAAAAAGAAACAGAGTCTCCAGATTAGAGTTACTGATCATAACTGCAGCTCAGATGAATTTTGCTTGATGAGTTCATGTTTTTCAGTAAAACCAGTTTCAGATTCTTGTTCAGGTTGATTAGAGCAGATTGACTCCAATGAAAACAACGACTGTCGGCCTGTTGACGTGTCTGTAAAGAGAGGAGTCTTCCTGTGTGACGATCCAGAAACTCTGATTTTCAGGAGTCACTGACAGAAAGAGCACTATCATCAAAACCACAAAGAGAAGAAGGTCGGAGACTTATCATCTACAGTGGATCCTCTGGACGTCGGTGGAAAAGAAGAGATGAATCGTGGATACAAAGAAAAGCTGAGTTTGTTCAAATGACTGTTGTTGATCATTTTCCAGTTTCCTTTTCAGTCGGAGGCTTTTCTTTGTCCTCATTGAATTGATCTTAATTTGTATTTGTGTGAATCTTTTTTTATTCTGTCAAAACTATTTCTCCTCTTTACAAGTGAAATATTAGTGATATCGAGGTTAAACTATAAAGAGGCCGTCGCCTGTGTAGTAGATTTTATATTTTAATGATTCTATTGCAGCTTTAATGCTGCTGGTGAAGCAGTGAAGTTAGAAACTGTTCGTCTGGCTGCTGATTTTTCTCCTGTCGCCTCCTCTCAGTCGAGCCTTTAGGTCTCACTTTGTGGTTTTAACTGTCTGATGTATAATATATTTCATATATCACCCTTTCATTTGGACATCATGGAGACACTTAGTGAATTTAAAATCCTTTAAATTAAAATCATTATATTTTAATTTAACAAAGAAAACAAACATTTCTTTGTTTCTTTGTTATTTATTGGTTTCTTTTAATCAGGACGACCTTTGTCACTAGTTCAGCTGTTAATAAAGTTGTTTAAAAAAATCACGGAGATCTCGCGCAACATCAGTTACCGCGAGATCTCCGAGTCAACATAGCGGCGAAGAGGAGTTCAACTAAAGGTCTGGATCTGATCGACCAGGACCAGGACCAGGACCAGGCTACAATAAAAGAGGAGAACCAGGATCCGGGTTTCGTCGACGGCAGTCACTGTAAAACTGAGATTAAGGAGGAGACACCAGACCTGGACTTCATCGACCAGGACCAACACAACAACGGTATAAAGGAGGAAAACCAGGATCCGGACCACCTGAGCCCGAACCCGAACCCCGGAGGTCCCACAGATCCACAGGTTCGTAATGAGACGAGGACTGGATCCTGTGGATTTAGCATCAACAGTAAACCCGTTTGTTTAAGACATCATGACACAGAGACAATAAAGATCAGATGTTATATTAGTGTGTTGGTCTGATCCACCACCAGTGTCGGAAAGAACTCAATATTGTTAAATGTTGTTTAGTTATAAATCGACGTCCTCATCACTTCCTGTACCAGCAGGCTGTGTTCCTGGTCTGCTCACTAGATGTCTTATAGATCATAAAATGACTCCACTGCTTAGTCTTTAATTTAATTTCTCCATTAGGCTCCATTTTGCCCAGTATGAAACACAGAGTGATGTAAAAACTCAGGCTCATAGTGGGCGGCCATCTGCCTCGACCGGTTGGAGTGAGTGGAAAGAGAAGAGAGAAAAGAACAGCAGGCAATAAAATAAAAACTGAGAAGCAGCAGAAACACTGGAGAGGTTGGTAGGACCAGTAACTGGACCAGTAACTGGACCAAGGAGGAGGATACCTGTAGAAAAGTACAGAGAGAGGGAGACAGAGAGGAGGAAACACAACTACAGGAGAGAGAAGACACAAAGTTAATGACATGCAATGGTAGAATTAGAATGGATAGAGGAGAAAGGAGAGAGGAGAGGAGCTCAGTTTATCAGTAGAGGTCCCCCAGCAGACTAAGCTATAGCAGCAGAACTAAGAGATGGTTCAGAGTCACCTGATCCATTTCTAACTAGTTAGTTTGAACTGAACTGTTCTGGTTAATTTTGCAGGTGAACAGGTGAGATGAGACTTCATTATCTTACATATGTTCATCGTTACGAGTGACTTTTACTGTGTGCAGTAATAACATTTTAAAGCCAATAAGATTTTAAAGAAACAGACTCACTGAGTAGGAAACAGAGTATGAACTCCAAGAATCTCTTATTTTAATAGGGGCTCCATGATGCCTGCAAATTACAGTACGTCAAATATAATATAAGATATTCCCACTCCCACTTGTTTTCACTAGCAGACCGTCTGTCCTCACAATAGCAGCACTAGTGAGGTGTTGAGGGATCTTAATTACATTACAGGTGGAACGCCATATGGTTGACAGCTAATTTCTCATGACTCAGCCTTTAATGTGAAGTGAGGTAATTGGAACAATGTCACATGTATTATTCTTTTTTAAAATAAACTTTCCCAACACTAAAAAACTTCGGAAAAAATGTTGGAATAAAGGACAAAAAACTGAAGGTCAGAATCTAAACGTGTTGATTCTTGTAAAGAATTTCAAAAGGCATTTTACACATTGATGAAGTCAACTGCTATAAATATATATAAGTATAGCGTGTAAGCAGATTTAATAGGTGATTTTGATAGATTTGTATTCTCCACAGACGCTGCACTGTGAACTAGATAAAATCTGTGTCTACGTCTGAACCTTGTCATCCAAGCCAAAGGGTTGTGACGCTTCCTTCTCCGTGAGCTCTAACTGTCTTTTCTTCTGTCTCTTCAGAAGCAGAGTGGAACAAGGAGAACCAGCTGTCACCAGTGTCAGCAGTGTGACAAAACCTTCACGTCATCAGCTGGACTGAAGATTCATCAGGGAGTTCACAGTGGAGTGAAGCCGTACAGCTGTGAGCAATGTGGGAAAACGTTCCCTCATCCTAGTACCCTAAAATCCCATCGGCGAATTCATACAGAGACGAAGCCGTATAGCTGCACCCAGTGTGACGCAGCTTTCCCCAGATTAGGCAGTCTGATAATCCATCAACGTGTTCACACTGGAGAGAAACCTTACCGCTGTGACCAGTGTGGGAAAACGTTCTCTCAACACAGTAACCTAAACAGGCACCAGCGTGTTCACACTGGAGAAAAATGTTACTCGTGCGATCAGTGTGGAAAAGTGTTCTCCCAGCAGGGTAGCCTACAAAGACACCAGCATGTTCACACTGGAGAGAAACCGTACTCCTGTGACCAGTGTGGAAAAACCTTCACGAGACATAACTACATAAAAATGCACCAACTTATTCACAGTGGAGAGAAACCGTACTCGTGTGATCAGTGTGGAAAGACTTTCTCCCAGTACACTAGTCTGAGGAGACACCAGCGAATTCATACTGGAGAGAAACCCTACTGGTGTGAGCAGTGTGGGAAAGCGTTCTATGAACACAGTCACCTAAAGCAGCACCAGCGTGTTCACACCAAAGAGAAACGCTGTGATGTGATCCGTCTGAGAAAGAAAGTTTCTCTTGATCCCGTCACCTAAAACCGGAAAGAGACCGTTCAGCTGTACCCGCGGGGTGGAAGCTGTCCTGACCGACATTTTGTGTCTTCAGCTGTGAGCTTTTTCTACAACTGTCATTTAATTATTTCTTTTTCTGTTATCTCTTGTTTCAAGGTTTTGAACATGCTGTTAATTACACACTGGTGTACCTCACCTCATTCTCTTCCCCCCATCATGATACTGATCTATTGCTGTCAACATAAAATGTACCAGAATGACACAGCTTATCTTTTGTTGGCCCTGGTCCCAGATTTTTTTAGAAACCGGTTCTTAAATGTAAAATGAGCATAGTGTTTCCACACCTGATATGTCTGTACCACATTCAGTCAAAAATAACTGCTTTTATTGTTTATTTACATTTTTCATAGTTAGAGTAAAATCAGGAATAATAATTATCAGAAATAAAAGAAGTGGCCGATAGAAAGTTTACAGAAGTCGTTTCATCATTAGCTCATCGTTGAACCAACGAGGAATTGAACTACAGCCATGTCAGGTTAGTTGATTTACACAGACCAGTTGGAGTTTCAGCCGGCGACTTGAACAAGAAATATACCAACGGACATGAGACTGTTGAAGCAAAAAATATATTTATATATTTATATATATTTTATATTAAAAAGCCAGATTTTTACTTAACCTAATAATATCTTCAAATCTGAATTAGGACTAAAAAGGAACCTTAACGCGTTTGACTTACGACTACAAACAGCTTTGTTCTTTATCAGTTTATTCACACGGCTTTTCAGGAGTGTCTTCCTCTAAATATGATCAAGCCTAATCTAGAGCAGCTGGGTAGTGTAGTGGTCAGATCGCAGCCCTCCATGCGGGAGACTGGAGTTTGAATCCCTCCAGTAGGGAGTCCCTCCTTACACTTACCCTGCCTTTGCCTTGTACCTTGTGAGTTGCTTTGGATAAAAGTGTCTGAGAAATGACTTGAGATGTAGTCTTGACCTGGGATTGACTGTAAAAGCATTAAAGATGCCTCCTGTTATCCAAACCACCTGAACGTTATTTTCAATGAATTGTCATACCTGGGCAAACAGTGGTTAAGAGGAAGGTGGCTACTTGCTGGAAACTCACTCACTACCTTCCTATTGTATCTTGAAACTATTCATCTAGTAAAATTGTTTTGGTTTTATTGTTTTGGTTTTTTTCATAAATGTTAATGTTAAAATGCAGCACCATAAAATTTAACCCGTAAAATGTTCTTCTGGTTTAGCTTTAAAAGGGGTACTGTTATTGATGCTGATGATGGAGAACTATACTGAAACCCTGTAGTGGTGTCGTCACATGTTCAGCTTCAGTAGTTGTACAGTCCATGCTATATGCAGGGATGATCTGATCAATTTTAACTCTAATAGTTATGATTTTATTTGTAAAGAAATTCATGAAGTCATTGCTGCTGAGAGTTGAGGGAATACTAGGCTCAACAGAGCTATGACTCTTTGTCAGCCTGGCTACAGTGCTGAAAAGAAACCTAGGGTTGTTCTTATTTGCCTCTATTAATGAGGAGTAATATGAAGTTCTAGCTTTACGCAGGGCTTTTTTATATATTATTAAACTATCTTTCCAAGCAATATTCATCATAAATTGGTGGAACTGTAGGTTTAGTAAAGTCTGGTACTGTAAATTCAAATGTAATTAAGAAATGGTCAGATAAAAGAGGGTTTTGGGGAAAAACTATTAACTGATTAACCAGGCTTAATAAATATGCTACAAAAATATGAGCAAATAGGCTCAGAGCCTAGTAAAACTGTAGAAAATTGCAAAACTTTTCACAAACACACTGTCTTGTAGTAGATTTAAATAAAATAGAGGTTGAAAATTTCCTCCACATGACCTGGTTTTATCTAAAGGAAAATAGAGATATAAACTTATCCTTTATAAACTGTATTCTACAGAGATGTTCAATCGCAGGATTTCTAAATTTCAGAAATTTAATCTTTTTTCTTTTCTTTTTCTTTCCGATTTCTTTTTTTTCTGTAAGATTGTGACCAGATTACAATCTTTTTCTTTTTATCTGTCGTGGACTGGCTTTGGTTAATAATTACTTCATATAAACTAGTATATGAGCTCAAAATATGTTTGTACCTCATGGTTCTTATTATTTCTACATAAACACATCAACTTTACCACCTGTACTATTTACATGTGTGAAGTCCGTGAGAAACTAAAAGACAGAACTTTACACTGAGTTGAATTTTTCGAATGTCCTGTTTTATTTAAGTCCAAATTGAAATTTAGAGTGGCCAGTGGTGTAAAATGAAGATGAGTGTAACAGTTCACCTAGACACCATCTCTGCTTCTCCGTCACAAGGCAGACGAGATGGGGTTTCCGGAGATGGGGCAGGGTTTTTTGGCTGTGTCAGGTGGCGTTCCAGAGAGTGCCTTGTAAACGGTCTCCTTGATGTTCTTTAAAGTGTCTTTGGTAAAGTCAAAATCCATGTCCTGAACCTTGGCCCATGTTTCTTGGAACAGATGCTCGGTGATGGTGACGGCCTCGGCGTTTGCCATCATTGGGTTTAATCCTGCCTTGATCAGCGTCATGTATACGATGCCCTCTATGACGGTCTCGACAGATAGTTTCTGGATTTCAGTGGGATCCATTACATGTTCAACAGGTGGTACCTCACACTGCAGCTGACTCTGCACCACTTTTCTGACTCGGCGTGGCCACTGGTGTTTCTACAGGATCTCTGAGTTCTCTCCCTGCACGGACTCCTGATGTTTTGCAAAGAGCGCCCTGATCGTGTGTCCAGTTCTGTTCACACACTTCATGCACGTGTCTTTGGCTTTTAGGATTTCAACTGTAACCTAGCAACCGTTAATATTCACAATGCACATGTCTCCTGTTCTCAGAGGAATCAGCTGTTTTCAAATCTAAACATGTTGTGGAACATGTTCTACAAAAGTAAATAGTATTTTTCTTTAGTGGCGTTAATTCAAACATGGAACTGATTACTGAGTCAAATACTAAGCTACAGATAGTAAATCTGTGTTTAACACACTGACAGGAGTTCCACTGTTTCATGACTGAATTCAAAACCGTCCTCTCCTGGAGGTAGTTTATTTGACTACTGACCAGGAGGGTAGGATAGAGAACCACCGACATGTAACTCCACCTTGGAGCAACTAATATCAAAGTGTTGTCTAAGCATTTTCTAGATTTAACAAAGTCAAAGAAACAGAAACATCAACAACACAGGAGGTTTAGCTTCAGTTTGGAACAGAATATAAACTCAATCTATTAGTCACTGATATTGGAAATATCATATCTGGGTCCAGATGTGAGGAAGGTTCTGCCAGGGGCGTCTTCTCCCACAATCCTTTGATGTAATTCACTAAATGTGTTTTAAATGTTCATAAAAACTGAAAACAAGCTTATATTTCACCTAAATATATTAGAATACGTACATCAAATATCTACACTAACATAAAACATTACATGAGACACTGGCACAGAAAAGAGCAGGACGATATTAACCCTTTATAATGAAAACCTCATCAGTGTATTCATTCAACTGTGAGCTGAAAACTAAATAATGCAAACGTCCATTCTGCAGCATCCTTTTCTAAAAGTTCTATGAAAATGACTTTACTACAGTAAAATCCCCCAAACTGTGAAGCATCATCACACTGCACAGACTAACACTCGTGAGCGTCCTGTTTCACCTGTCGACTCCACTGTTATCTGTTATCTGCCCAGTGCCGGGTTGTTCTGGATGCTGAAGGTGAAACTTTCCACCTGTACCTGTTGTCTGCTTTTCTGCCTTTCAGCCAGTTCACCTGTCTATTGATCTGTTGCTCACCTGCGACCGATCAGACCTGGAACAACCTGCTGACCCTGAATCCCTCGGCTTTCTTGATGAGGTTTTAAGGTTAGGATTTATAGAGGAGATTATTATTTATAGAAGAGATTCTATGCTAAGAGTATATTCGGGAATCTGGAGGAAGAGTAATTATTTCTAATTGGATTTATTGAATTTTTCTTTCTCTTCCTGCACAGATGCCCCAACCAACTGACTCCATCTATCCACTGACTACTTATAAACAAATAAACACATTTGCATTAACCAAAATGTAATATCTCAATTACAGTTATAAAAAGTTTTATTGTGATATTGTAGGGATCCAAATTATAGGATAGCAATTTTACCCTTTGTATTATTATTTTCTTCTTTCTATGAATTTTTAAAAATTTATTTTGGTAATATATGGCATCACCAATGATGTATACCAGGGTGTCAAACTCAATCACACACAGGGGGCCCAAAATCCAAAACACACTTTAGGCGTGGGCCGAACAGGAGAAACATTTATTGAACACAAAACTTTTAAAACTAACTTTTTAACATAACCTTAAATAACTTATACTTTTGCTCTCTATAAAAATATATCATGTTAAAATTATACAAGTTAGAAATAAAGTAAACATTAAAAGAACAAATTTCAAATTTCTTTCTTATGTCATTTTATATAAAAAATAAACTTACATTTTAAATATCCCAAAGGATTTTGCTCTCCTAAAAATATATTCCTGTCAAAATTATAAAATTCAAAATGTGAACATGCTGCATACACAAACCTGGAAATATAAATCAAATTTGTGCTTTTCAGCAATAACAAATCAAATCATTCATTCTTTGCTCTTCCTCATTTTATCAGAGCTGCATCTGTTTTTGTCAAACAGGTTCGTTTATTTGTTGTGAGGTTCTGTGTTGTGGAGATTCTCAGGATGGACTGTAGGTTCTCACCAGTGAGACGACTCCTGTGTGCTGTTTTGTTTAGTCTTCATCACTGAGAAGCGCTTCTCACTAAGATTTTGTGCTACCAAACATAAAACAAGGTTCGAGCCGCATGTGGACGGAGCTGGGACATTTCTGAGGGAATGGAGTGAATAAAACTGTGCGGGTCCTGCAGTGTCCTACTTTACCTTCAGTCATTAC
>NC_046627.1:768312-807028 GCF_900324465.2 Anabas testudineus | reverse complement strand
TAACATGTAGAACCAGAATAAAATATTCAGTTAGACTGATAAGATCATGCCATTAGTATTATTATCTACATGAAAGTTCAAGTCTTCAGCAATAATTACCTTGTCATACCTAACAACAATGTCAGCAACATACTGGGAGAATTCTGACAAAACGTTACTGTTTGCTTTGGTGGGCGGTAGGGCCACCCCAACCACTTAATCTAGGGAAGTTAAAAAATAAAATTAGGGGACAGAGCTCTTGTAGCTGGATACACTCACTTATGTTCAGCCAGGTTTCATTCAACAAAAGAAGTCTAAATTCTTTGAGAGGATAAAGTCATTTAGGAGAGAAGCATTGTTAGAGAGGGATCTGACAATAATGAGACCAAATCTTGCATCACAATTCTCTAGAAATATGACAGATTTTATTAGAAGACCTAAACCCTGACATGTCAGAGTGGAGCCCAGGACGCAGAGACGCAGTCTTACACACCTCTCTGCAGCTTCCTTACAGCCGTCACCCCCCAAAACTACCATAACCCTAGAGACAGTGTCTGCTCCCCGAGTACCTAAATTATTTATCAAAACTAACACAAGAGGAGTTATTCATAAAAACCTAATAAAATAAAGACGACTCCTCTCTTAGAACAAAATAACAAGAAAACAATCAAATGTGGACTTTAAATATCAGATCTCTCTCGTCTAAATCCCTGTTAGTAAATGATTTGATAATTGACCATCAAATAGACTTATTCTGTCTTACTGAAACCTGGCTGCAGCAGGATGAATATGTCTCTCTGAATGAGTCGACCCCCTCAAGTCATGTTAATTATCATGTTCCTAGAACACAGGTCGGGGTGGAGGAGTAGCAGCAATCTTCCACTCAAGTTTGTTAATCAACCCCAGACCTAAACATAGTTTGATTCATTTGAGAGCCTCACTCTTAGCCTCTCTGATCCTAACTGGAAAAATCAAAACCAGTCCTGTTGTTTATTGTGTACCGTCCTCCTGTCCCTTACTCTGAGTTTTTAACTGAATTCTCAGAGTTTCTATCTGATTTAGTTCTTAGTGCAGATAAAGTCATTATAGTGACTTTAAAATCCATGTAGATGTTGATGATAACTGCCTCAACACTGACTTTAATTCACTATTAGACTCTAAATGTAAATAAACCCACTCACTGTTTTAATCACACCCTTGATCTTATTCTGAATACGTGTGGAAGTTGATCAGTTAATAGTTTTTCCCCAAAACCCTCTTTTATCTGACCATTTCTTAATTACATTTGAATTTACAGTACCAAACTTTACTAAACCTACAGATAAGATTCACTACAGTAGATGTTTATATGAAAATGCTGTTGACAAATTTAAGGAACTGATTCCATCTTTTATTTCAGAGCCATGTACCAACACAGAGGAAGGCAGTTATTTCAATGTTACTCCAGCACAAGTGGACTATCTTGTTAATAGTACTGGTACTTCACTTGGAACAATACTTGATACTGTTGCTCCTCTGAAAAAGAAACTAGTGAGTCAGAGGAAGTTAGCTCCATGGTACAATTCACAAATACGTAGCTTAAAGCAGAAATCACGTAAGTTGGAAAGGAGGTGGCGTTCCACCAATTTAGATGAATCTTGCCTAGCCTGGAAAGATAGTTTAATAATATAAAAAAGCCCTGCGTAAAGCTAGAACTTCATATTACTCCTCATTAATAGAGGCAAATAAGAACAACCCTAGGTTTCTTTTCAGCACTGTAGTCTCTGTATGTCTCTTAGACCCCATCCCGACTAGACTCCTCAAGGATGTCTTACCTTTGATCAGAATGTCCATATTAGATCAGATCAATCTGTCTTTACAAATAGGCTACGTACCACAGGCTTTTAAGGTTGCTGTAGTCAAGCCCCTGCTCAAAAAGCCTACTCTGGACTCAGGGGTCTTAGTAAATTATAGACCAATATCCAATCTGCCCTTTATCTCTAAAATTCTTAAAGGTATTTTCCACAGGGTTCTGTGCTTGGACTGATACTTTATATATGCCCCCCTTAGGCAATATTAGGAAACACTCACACAGGAAACAATTTCCATTGTTATGCAGATGATACCCAGCTATACTTATTTATGAAACCAGGAGAAACTAATCAATTAGTCAAACTTCAAGCTGCTTAAAAGACATAAAGACCTGGATGCCTCCAATTTCCTTCTCCTAAATCCAGACAAGACAGAGGTTATACTGTTTGGGCCTAAAAATCTCAGAGACACTATGTCTAAACGTTCTCGCCATTGATGACTTAGTTTGGCCTCAAGTAATACTGTAAGAAACTCGGAGTTATCTTTGATCAGGATATCTCCTTCACTTCATACATCAAAGAAATCTCTAGAACTGCCTTTTTTCACCTGAGAAACATTAAAGTTAAAATTAGGAGCATCAAATAAAACTGAATTGAATTGAATTGAATTGAATTGAATTGAATTGAATTGAATTGAATTGAATTGAATCTTGTAATAGGGACAATGATACTGGGGCTGGTCAGAGGTTGGCTTTTCATAGATTGTCTTAACATGATTTGAATAGTATCTTTGTACTGCTCTGTAGCCTGTTTGCTATCTGTTGCTGATTATAACTGTAATATTAATATTATTAACACTGATTGGACCATTGAAGGAACTGCTTTACAGTGTCTGTATATACCTTAAGTTGGATCACTCTTCCAAACGATCTAACTTACTCTCTCTTTCTCTTTGTCACTTTAGAAAGAGAGCAGCACAAAGACAGCCAAACATCACCATTGTCAACAGTGTGACAAAACCTTCACCCGACCATCTAACCTAAAGATTCATCAGAGAATTCACACCAGAGAGAATCCGTACACCTGTGACCTTTGTGGGAAAACATTCACTCGGTCAACTAGCTTAAAAACCCATCGACAGATTCATACCGGAAGACGGCAGTACACCTGTGACCAGTGTGGGGGAACCTTTGCTACGTTACGCACTTTGAAAAATCATAAACCTGTTCATACTGGAGAGAAACCGTACAGCTGCAACCAGTGTGGGGCAGCGTTCAGTATATGATTATCTAAATATCCATAAACGTGTGCATACTGGAGAGAGACCGTACAACTGTGATCTATGTGGAGCAACTTTCACAACATTAAATAGTCAAAAAATTCATTATCGCATACATACAGGAGAGAAACCATACAGCTGCGACCAATGTGAGGCGGCTTTCACCACAGTGAGTAATCTAAAAGTCCATAAACGTGTCCATACTGGAGAGAAACCGTACAGCTGCGATCAATGTGGCACAGCATTTGCTATATATAATCACCTAAAAATCCATAAACGTATTCATACTGGAGAGAAACCGTACAGCTGTGACCAATGTGGGGCAGCATTCGCCACATTAAATACTCTCAAAAGTCACAAACGTGTACATACAGGAGAGAAACCGTACATTTGTGATGAGTGTGGAGCGGCATTCGCTAGACGATCATTTAAAAAACCACAAACGTGTATCATACAGGAGAGAAACCGTACAGCTGTCGGTCAGTGTGGGGGCAGCGTTTGCTTAGATATGATCATTTTAAAAATCCATAAACGTGGTCACA
Source organism: Anabas testudineus (assembly GCF_900324465.2). NCBI lineage: Eukaryota > Metazoa > Chordata > Actinopteri > Anabantiformes > Anabantidae > Anabas > Anabas testudineus. The sequence goes on along the minus strand of NC_046627.1, from coordinate 803,438 downwards.
CTGGAGAGAAACCCTACACTGCGACGAATGTTGGGCGGCGTTCGCTAGATATGATCATCTAAAAATCATAGACGAGTTTCACCCTGGAGAGAGAGACCTTACTGGTGTGATCAGTGTGGAAAAAACCTTTTTCCAGCACAGTAAGTTAGCTGCTCATCAACATGTTCACAATAAATGATGAAGTATGAAATTGTGTTTCACGGTTGAGGTTTGTCTGTATGAAGTAGTTTGAAAACCAGACCAGCTTTTTTTTTCATGTTTATCTTTATGCTAATTGTGTCCTAACTCAGAGTTGAAAGCAATAGTCATAATGCCACTCTGGGAAAATAAGTTAATAAATAAAATATTACTGAAAAAACACAGTATAAATGTAAGATGTAGTGTAGCAAGTTTCCTCACTTCGAGGCCTCACTGAGCTCTTTGTTTCACATGCTTAATGATATTTTGAACTAAAATCTGTCAACATGATTATTATTTATTTAGTGAACGATATACTGATACTAATCTGTAAATGTACCTTAATAAATGAACTTTTTCCTTTCACCATTTACAGTTTTGTGTTTTATTAAAAGTCAACCTTCATCCAGTTTTTGGAATTCACTCTTATTCTGAATGAAATCTTTCCCAATAACCCGGACTTTTAAAAATACGTAAGGTGTTCAATTAAATGATCATAACTTTAACTAATTATAAATATTTCCCAATCACAATGGAGATGTTTAGGTTTTTGAGAAATAAAGATTTTGAAAACTGAATCACATAGCATCACCTGAAGGTAAAGGTGTCAGAGGATCCTTCAAAACCAAATACAGCAACATCAAGGAGTCACGTAGGGAGAGGAGAAGTGTCTACAGAGGATTGTTTCATTTTCCACCTATGCTCTTCTACTGTTCTGCATTCATTTGTGGTTACACATGAAAGCATGTAGCATAAGATATTGCTAGAAAGAAGGCAACAAGAAAAACAGTTGAGTTACCCAACGCCTGGTCATAATGAAGAACAATACCTGGAAAATCCTGGACGAGTTCACGACAGTCATATCAGGCCTTGCAGATTCCACCTGGCCTAATGTGTCCAGGAAAGGTACACGCAAAAGAGATGTGCTTTATAGTGTGACCTCTGAACCTTTAGCAAATGTTTGTTTCCTGTAAAATAAACTGAAATTCATGTTTGTTTGTTTCTTATATATAGTGTCATGTTATAAAAGGTGTCTGGCTTTGGTGGAGGTTCACGACTGCAAATGCTGTGTGTAAAATCCTCACTGCTTTATTTTCATAAGAATATACATGTAACACTTTCAATGCAAGGTCCAATGTATTAAAACGAACAGTTTATTATAGGAAAGCACTGCTGTTTTAAGCCTGCACCATTTAATATCATAAAATGAAGAAATTACATAAATTACATGAATTAAAACCTGCATGTGGCTCGTTGGAGGCCACAGGATCTACAAATGTTAGACCCGCTGTAATTTCAAGACACACAAGAGTAAATAGTTTATTATTTTTAGGGAGTAAACATCAAAAGTAGATGTGAATACTGTGTTTAGCAAAAATCACCATGACTTGTATTTAAATAAAGACCCAGATAACAGAGGTTCCTTTGTATTATATTATTATAATTTCTATAACTATAATAGATAACTGAGTTTCTTTGTTTTACTCACTTCTCCGGTTTTTATTTTGTTTCTGTAGTGTTAACTTGTAACTTCTACTGTTATAAATAAAGTTTGAAAAAGATCAGAGATTGAACTTTTAAAATTAAAGAATGAGGTTTATTAAAAATGTAAATATATAAATAATAATAAAATAATAAAATAAAATAAATCACGGAGTCGTGTTTCCACCTTAGCAACAGTAACCAGGGGCGGAGCTCCCACTTAACGCGAGACTATTTCTAGAGCCCACGTATCGCGAGATCTCAGATGATGCTACGTTTCAGAGACAAGATGGCGGCGACAGTTGGAGTTTAGAGTTTGTGGATTTGATCGATGACAAAACCAGAACAATGGACGATCAGAACCAGGACCCGGTCTCTACCGACAAGGACCACTACAAGATGGAAATAAAGGAGGAGAATCCGGACCCAGACCATTTGATAAAGACTGTAATCAAGGAGGAGAACCAGGACCAGTACGTGACAGAGATGAAGGAGGAAATCCAGGATCCGGATCTAATGGACCAGAACAGCTACAGGGTGGAAATCAAGGAGGAGAACCAGGACCTGTACACGACGGAAGTCAAGGAGGAGAACCAAGAGCTAGATCTGGTGGAGCAGAACATCGACACGGTGGAAATCAAGGAGGAGAACCAGGACCCGGACCAGGACCAGGACCCGGATCAGCGAAGCAGCGACCCCGCAGCTTCCAGCGACCAGCAGGTCAGTGTCGATGGGGGACCCGGCAAGAACGGTTCCCGAGGCCCGGAGTCCGGTATATAGAGGGTTTAAACGGGGCCACAAGTAAAAACGGTTCCTCAGACCTGGAGACCGGTATTTAGAGGGTTTAACGGGTCCACAGGTAAAAACGGTTCCTCCGACCTGGAGACCGGTATTTAGAGGGTTTAACGGGTCCACATGTAAAAACGGTTCCTCAGACCTGGAGACCGGTATTTAGAGGTTTAACGGGGCCACATGTAAAACTGTTCCTGAAGACCTGGGAGACCGTATTTGAGGGTTTACGGGTCCACATGTAAAAACGGTTCCTGAGACCTGGAGACCGGTATTTAGAGGGTTTAACTGGTCCACAGGTAAAAACGGTTCCTGAGACCTGGAGACCGGTATTTAGAGGGTTTAAACGGGGCCACAGGTAAAAACGGTTCCTGAGGCCTGGAGACCGGTATTTAGAGGGTTTAACGGGTCCACAGGTAAAAACGGTTCCTCAGACCCGGAGACCGGTATTTAGAGGGTTTAACGGGGCCACAGGTAAAAACGGTTCCTGAGACCGGTATTTAGAGGGTTTAACTGGTCCACAGGTAAAAACGGTTCCTCAGACCTGGAGACCGGTATTTAGAGGGTTTAACGGGTCCACAGGTAAAAACGGTTCCTCAGGCCGGAGTCCGGTATTAGAGGGTTTAACGGGGCCACAGGTAAAAACGGTTCCTCAGACTGGAGACCGGTATTTAGAGGGTTTAACGGGTCCACAGGTAAAAACGGTTCCTCAGACCTGGAGACCGGTATTTAGAGGGTTTAACGGGTCCACAGGTAAAAACGGTTCCTCAGACCTGGAGACCGGTATTTAGAGGGTTTAACGGGTCCACAGGTAAAAACGGTTCCTCAGACCTGGAGACCGGTATTTAGAGGGTTTAACGGGTCCACAGGTAAAACGGTTCCTGAACCTGGAGACCGGTATTTAGAGGGTTTAACGGGTCCACAGGTAAAACGGTTCCTGGACCTGGAGACCGGTATTTAGAGGGTTTAACGGGGCCACAGGTAAAAACGGTTCCTGACCTGGAGACCGGTATTTAGAGGGTTTAACAACGGGTCCACAGGTAAAAACGGTTCCTCAGACCTGGAGACCGGTATTTAGAGGGTTTAACGGGTCCACAGGTAAAAACGGTTCCTGAGACCCTGAGACCGGTATTTAGAGGGTTTAACGGGTCCACAGGTAAAAACGGTTCCTGAGACCCTGAGACCGGTATTTAGAGGGTTTAACGGGGCCACAGGTAAAAGGTCCACAGGTAAAAACGGTTCCTGAGGTCTGGAGACCGGTATTTAGAGGGTTTAACGGGGCCACAGGTAAAAACGGTTCCTGAGACCTGGAGACCGGTATTTAGAGGGTTTAACGGGCCACAGGTAAAAACGGTTTCCTGAGACCTGGAGACCGGTATTTAGAGGTTTTAACGGGGGCCACATGTAAAACGGTTCCTGAGACCTGGAGACCGGTATTTAGAGGGTTTAACGGGGCCACAGGTAAAAACGGTTCCTAGACCTGGAGACCGGTATTTAGAGGGTTTTAACGGGTCCACAGGTAAAAACGGTTCCTGAGACCTGGAGACCGGTATTTAGAGGGTTTAACGGGTTCCACAGGTAAAAACGGTTCCTGAGACCTGGAGACCGGTATTTAGAGGGTTTAACGGGGCCACAGGTAAAAACGGTTCCTGAGACCTGGAGACCGGTATTTAGAGGGTTTAACGGGTCCACAGGTAAAAACGGTTCCTCAGACCTGGAGACCGGTATTTAGAGGGTTTAACGGGGCCACAGGTCTAGATCCTAAATCACTAACACGTCTTTAATTCTCGTCTTTAGAGAACTCTCAGTTTGTGGGTTAATGAACTAACTGAACATGAACTAACAGAATGAATTGGTTGTTTTCCGGCTCAGTAACCAGGTCCTCACATCATATTAAGAAGAATCCACTTCCTCCTAATTCTCATTACTTTAGATCTGAAAATGAAACAGACTTTTACATAATGTGACCAGATGGATTTCAGTATCAGTGACTAATTACATCAAGTGAAACCTCCAGGAAACTAATGACAAGACATTAATTAAAAGATTAAGTGTTACGGTGGCACTCACTGAACTCATCAGATACGATAATAAAAACATCTTGGTATTTAAACTTTGAACTAATCCTCTTCTTTTATCTGACTTGAAAAAACAAGTTTGAATTTCTAAATTTGTGAAAGGAAACATGACACAGCTCCACAACAAACCAGATTATTTCTCTCCTTGCTCTTATAAATGCATCGTCTGTTCTATATGTTGTATATATTTATAATATAAAGCTGAAAATGGTTGCTTGTTATAATTCAATCCCTCTGAAGTTAGACTCACTGAGGAGAGAAAATCCAACTTATTTATTATCTGGGAGTCGACTCATGGACTCCGGACTTTGTCGTCTTAGATCGACCTGATAAGTATTATGTCCAGTTTCATGACTCGGCTTCTAGATAACGTCACCTTCTGACTTATAGTGATCTGATGATGACTGTGCAGAGCGTAGCAGGCCTTGGTCTCTGATGTTGTGCTGGTGGTACTTTCAGTGTCTTCTTGTTGTTTAACCAGTTAATGAGCCTTTGTCCTTTACAACCACGTGTTGAAACAGAGTTAGAGACCGGGGAGCAGCATTTCTCCTTCCACATCAATGGTTTCAATTTTATTCTCCCGTTGTGATAAAGTCATCTCTATAACACCAAATTTATCATGTAAGAGGTTTTTGAGCCGACAAGGAAAACCCATTGTATACAATCAGATACTTGCAAATGCATTTGGGGCGGCAGTAGCTCAGGTGGTAGAGCCTATGAACCCCAGGGTGAGTGGTTCGATTCCCGGTTCCTCCTGGCTACTTGCTGAGGTGTCCTTGGACAAGACACCAAAACCCCGTAGTGTAGCGTTGACATACTGTCTAGCAGCTGTCCACCCACAATTTTCCCAAGGGGATCGATAAAGTATTCATTATTATTATTATAGATATTACACCAGGGGGCAGTATTTAATTAACACTATTTAATTAACCAGGGGGCAGTAATCAATTAACCAGGGGGCAGTATTTAATTAACACTATTTAATTAACCAGGGGGCAGTAATCAATTAACCAGGGGGCAGTATTTAATTAACACTATTTAATTAACCAGGGGGCAGTAATCAATTAACCAGGGGGCAGTATTTAATTAACACTATTTAATTAACCAGGGGGCAGTAATCAATTAACCAGGGGGCAGTATTTAATTAACACTATTTAATTAACCAGGGGGCAGTAATTAATTAACCATGGCACTTTCCAGTGACACCGCCAGACTGAGAGATTTCAGGAAAGATAAACAGAACTTTGTCAGTTTTGTTAAGGTAAGAAAAACATTTAAATTGTTAAACCTTTAAACAGTTACTTGACTGATGTAATGTGAAATAATTTAATATTTCAACTGTGTTGAAAATGTGGATTTATAAGGTCAAACAACTCTAAATCAGTTGATTATCATTTTATTGCATGTAGTTATTTTATTTTTAAAGTTACCTAATTCAAAATTTAAATTGCATAAATTTGGAGCAAAAGTTTAGCACATGCCACTTGTATGATGATGATGATGATGATGATGATGATGATGATGATTGCTATGGTACCTTTATGTGCTATTAACGTTTAGCTTACTGGTTTTCAATAAATTACACCAGAAATAGACAATAATCTTTTTTGTGTGGTCCTGTGTTGTGTTTTTAGATGGAAAGATATCACAGTGTTGAAGAGGCCATGAACATGATTCTGGATGGTAATGCTAGTGACATGGAGCAGCTAGGGGAAGATGATGATGATGACGAGGAGGAATGGACTCCTCCTGCAAGGATTGAGGAAAAATCAGATAGTAGTGATGATGAGGAAGATCCAAAAGCTTCAGAAGAGGACACAACAAATCCAGTCCAGTCAACAAGCAGCAAAGTGAAAAGGAAAGAGTGGAAAGAAAAAGGTTTGAAGCTCCAGCTGTTGAGTTTGAGGAATGTGTTGATGAAAACTCTGAAGACAGGCGTACCTGGACACCATATATGTATTTTAAAGATTTTGTGACAGAGAAAATGTTCCAAGAAACTTCAGAAGAAACAAACTTGAACAGTGAGCAGAAAGATGGAAAACCAGTGAACACTAATGCCAAAGAAATGGAGCAAGTTCTGGGGATGTACATGCACATGGGGTTAAATCAGACGCCCAGGGTACAAGCTTACTGGGAAATGGAGACGAGGTACCCTGCTGTTTGTGATTTGATGTCACGGGGTCGATTCCTGAAGTTGCTGACGCTCCTCCACTTCCAGGACAACCTCAATGTGTCTGAAGATGCAAAGAAAGATAAGCTGTGGAAACTGAGGCCATGGTTGGAGCAACTACGTCAACGCTTTCTTAGCATACCCCCTGAAGAATGTCATGCTGTTGATGAAATCATGGTGCCTTTCAAAGAAAAATCACATCTACGGTGCTGCATGACAGACAAACCTCACAGATGGGGGTTCAAGATGTGGCGACGTGCCGGACAAAGTGTGCCCAGGGGCAGAGCATCCTGACAAAGAGAAGTCTGATGTTGGTGCTAGTGGAGATGTTGTCCTGAAAATGACTTCAACTCTTCCAGCAGGAAAAAATCACAAAGTTTTTGCAGACAGCGACTTTACATCAGTTCCATTGGTGAAGCACTTGAAACAAAGAGGAATCTACTACATAGGCACAGTCTGAATGAACAGGCTGAAGAAAAACCAACTGATGGATGAGGAAGACTTGAAGAAAAAGGGTAGAGGGTCTCTGGATTTCAGAGTCACAGGAAGACGTCATCGTCGTAAGATGGTTTGACAACAAAGCTGTGAACCTGATCTCTTCCTTTGTTGTCATAGAACCACTTGGCAATGTGAAGCGTTGGGATCGGAAGGCCAAAAGCCACATGATGGTGCCCAGACCAGCCATCGTTGACACATATAACAGGTTCATGGGAGGAGTGGATCTTCTTGACATGTTAACTGCACTTTACAAGTACAACTTCAGATCCCGAAGATGGTACTTGTACATCTGGTGGCACACGGTTACAGTGGCACTAATAAATGCTTGGATCCGCTACAAAAGAGACCTGGAAAAAGTAAAAACCAGCCAGAAACCCTGCCCCTGAGAAGGGTTCAGGCTTCTGTTGCCACCTCTCTCACAAGCGCAGGAAAGGGCAAGAAGTGTGGCAGACCACTGTCCTCTCCAGAAGCAACACCATCTCCCCCACGCAAGGGGGGGAGATGGCCCTGATGTGATAAGGGATGGCATCGATCACTTCCCGACATGGGAAACCAGACAGAGATGCAAGCACTGCACAGACCACTTTTCCCATGTCTACTGTGTGAAGTGCAGCGTGCATCTTTGCCTGAACAAGGACAGAAACTGTTTTCTGGCCCATGAACAATAAAATGTTGAAGAACAAAGTTAGTCAAAAATAACAACAGAACTGTTCCACACGGCCGGTTCTGTTGGTTTTTGTTTGTTCAAGAAATGTTTTAGCACCGATGTATCACATATGATACAAAATCAAAGAAATTGATATTTGTTGTTGTTGTTGTTCAGAATGACCAATAAAGGCTCCACTTTCAAAGAATTAGAAGTTTCTGTCAGTTATTTAATGGTTTGGTCTTTACTTAAGTTTACTTCCTGGTTTACTCTGATTGGCTGTTGAAGGCTTCTGCTCAGTGTTCATTGCTAATGTTAAAACCAGTTTAATGGATTTGTGCTAAAACTGTGGCAAACTTCTGTTTTGTCCTTGACCTCTCCTGGTTCCTTTACAGGAATCTGTAGATTTAATATTTGTCACTTTAGCCGACAAAAGTTTATTCTGATATTTTTGAGTTTTTTATATCACTGTGAACATCTTTCCTATGAACACTAGCTGAATTCTAATGGAACTGGTTTTCCAAAGGTGACTACAATATTAATAGGTTTAAAGTTATAATGCCACTGTCAAAACACAGAAAAAAATAGTGGTGCCTAAGACTTTTGCACATTACTGTACATAATAATATAGTATAAGAATTATTCAGCACACAGGCTTTTACACCGTGGTCAATCTTTCATTAGCTCTGGTCTTAAATGTCATTTCAGTTCTACTTTTCTAAAGGAGGACTACGAAAAAGACACCAGGATATTTTTAAACGAACAGTATAGAACAGAAATCTTTTCCAGTTCATCCACTAATAGGGAACACGAGCTGGGATTAGACCTTCGTGAGACAGGTGAGTTTTCACCTACTTGTCTGTGGTCCAATAATGAATCCCAATTCAATCGTTCAGGTCTACATCCCGTCCCGTCCACTGCGCTCAACCAGTGAACGTCGTCTGGTGGTACCAGCACCACACAGTCGACACCAAGGAAAACAGCTCAGTGATCCCACGATGGTGGAATGAGCTGCAGAACTCTGCACGCTCAACCACCTCACTTTAATATTTAAAACACTGATGAAAACAGAACTCTTCTACAAAAAAATGTTCCTGCTCTCTTGTTCTCACGTCTCTTGAAACAGAATCTCTTCAGCACTTTGCTTTGATGTTTTTCTCCTACAAAAACAAAATAAGGGGAGAACAGGACTCGGCTTTTGTCCACAGCTTCTTTATAGCAATGATCCCATTGGTTCCATAGATCAGCAGGTCAGTGTTAAGTGTGAGTTAATCATAAAGAGACTAAAGACATAAGGAGGAGTTGTTTTCAATCCAAGACAGGTTTGTCACTTGTTCTACTGTCTACTGTGTTTTTATCAATTTGACTCGTCTTTGTGTGAGAAGCCTCATGGTTAGATACTGAATGTGATACATTAGTGTGTCTCACATTTTAATATGAGGTAATAATATTTTTAAGGTCTGAAGTAGGTTACGTACGTTGTTAAGTTCACTCCACCATTTTTCCAGTCCAATGTAGTGTTATGATACTACACTATGTATACTGTGAAACAAACATATAGAGTAATAGGAAAAGTATGTGAACCTTTTGAAATTATTATTTAAATTTATTATTAAAAATATAATGTGAATAACATAATATATAACAACTATACTATGTTTTGCCTCTGTATCAGAGGACATTTATGTTTATCTCATTTTCAGGTTGTGACCATCAACTAAGCTGCCACTAAAACTCTTTTCAGCTTACTCATTTTCTGAGATTTAGTTATTCATAAGTTTAGTAACATAAATTGAGCAGAGATGAATGGGTTCCATAAGGGGATTGAAAGGCCTTAGATTGATTAAGCAAAGTCAGTACTGGATTTAGGTTGGTTAATTAACTGAGTCTCTGAAACCAGTTCCCCTTAAAATAAAGGACATGAGAATTTTAAGAACATACAGTACTCAAAGACAAACTGAGTAGAGTATAATCATCTACTTAACTTCTGCTTTTCTAATATAAATACAGTCAATCAATGTTCTGTAAAGCCGTCATAGTGTCTGTAAAGACAGAATGGGTTCCTGTGGGAAGTGGGTGATATACGGGGTTTTAGCTTAATTGATGGGCTTAAATTTAACTTTACTTTAATTAGATAATTAAATGTTCAAGCAAATTGTCACAAAACTTTCACAGAGTGAAACTGTATTCTACACAAAACAAAAGTAAAGATTCTGTTTTTAAAGACAAAAGTTTTATGTTTGCAGATCAGTGGTGTTCACTTCAGTTAGCACAGATCACATTTGTCAATGCTCAGAAAATGTTTTAAACAAGTTACAGTACTGTTTCATCTGATTTGTGAGAACTAGTGCTTCAGTGCTGTGAGGTCCTGAAGTTAAACTTGTACAGTCACTTATTAAAGTATTAATTTGCCATGGATGGACTCAGGCACAGTTTTTCTACATCAAATAATTATTTTGAGATTTTTTAAATAAATGTGCAATGTATATTACATATATGTAATATATGTATATAATATGACCATGATCATTATGGGTAAATCAGTGGGAAGATTTGTTTACAACAGTATGTACAATGTGCAAAAGTGAGTGCATCAATAATAATACTACTATATTTATATATAAAATACCCAGCAGATCCACATGAGCAGCACTAGACGACGGTGGAGAGGAGAAACTCCCTTTAGAAAAAGAAACCTCCAGCAGAACTAGGCCCGAGATTAGGTGGTCATCTGCCTTGGCCGGTTAGGGTGAGTGGAATATATAATGGAGATACAAGTAAAACTAGCACCAATAAACAAAAATAACAACAACTACATCAATTAACTACACTTTTCCTTTGGAAAACCAGTTCCAAAAGAAAGATATACATTTGAAAGAGATCTGGAAAGTCTAGACAGTAGAAGTATGTTTCGGTAGAATCCGTAAACCTGTGACCTTTGTGGGAAAACATTCACTCGGTCAACTAGCTTAAAAACCCATCGACAGATTCATACCGGAAGACGGCAGTACACCTGTGACCAATGCGGGGGAACCTTTGCTACGTTACGCTCTTTGAAAAATCATAAACCTGTTCATACTGGAGAGAAACCGTACAGCTGCAACCAGTGTGGGGCAGAGTTCAGTAGATATTTTTAATTTAAGCAACTACAGTAGTAAAGAAAAATGGGTTCAATCTGAGGACTCAAAGGTGCTTGATTGAATCAGAAAATCTGTAATAATGTCTGTTTTTTATTTTTATTTACCAGCACCCATAAAAATAAATTACATTCAAACACATAACTAAAACAATAAAAACAACAAATGCAAATCTGCAGTGACTAATGTTGGGCTATGTTGAGCTATTTTTATATTTTTAACAGAAACAAAATGAACCTATTCTGTGAAATTGTCAGAAAAGTGAAAGTGTGTGAAAACACGGTGAAACTGTTTTGTTCCGTTTCCTTCAATAATATGTGGTAACTATGCCTTTCAGCAAAGGGGGAAATTATTTAATCATTACATTTTGTTTAACTTAAAATAGTATTTTCCATTCATATAACCATACTATATTACACAAGTAAACTGTTATTAATATTAATATTGGTCACTTCCATTTGTCACAGGTGAACTCCAGACACAGGTTTGAGTTTGACCAAATTAAATGTTTTTGAGTTTTAATCTAGTCCAGAACAAATAATCACAGCATTATGGTTTACTGTCTGTAAATTTGTAAATGGCTGTCGAGGTAATTGTGTATAAATCGTATATAACAGATCACTGCACCATGAGATCTAACCTACTCTCTCTTTCTGTCTGTCATTTCAGAAACAGAGCAGCACAAAGAGACCCAAACGTCACCGTTGCCAGCAGTGTGACAAAGCCTTCGCTAGACCTTCAGAGCTAAAGATTCATCAGAGAGTTCACACCAGAGAGAAACCGTACATCTGCGAACAGTGTGGGAAAACATTCACTCAATTAAGTCATCTAAAAACCCACCAAACACTTCATACAGGTGCAAGACCATACAGCTGTGACCAGTGTGGGAAGACATTCACTCAGGCATGTAACCTGAAGACCCATCAACAGATTCATACAGGAACAAGGCCGTACAGCTGTGACCAGTGTGGTCGAGCTTTTACCACGTTTGATACTTTAAAGAACCATAAACGTGTTCATACAGGAGAGAAACCTTACAGCTGTGATCACTGTGGGTCAGCGTTCTTTAGATATGATCATTTAAAAGTCCACATACGTGTTCACATGGGAGAGAAACCATATAGCTGTGAACAGTGTGGCGCAGCATTCACCACATCTAATATTCTAAAAATTCATAAACGTGTTCATACCGGAGAGAAACCGTACAGTTGTGATCAGTGTGGAGCAGCTTTCTCCACAGTAAGTCATTTAAAAATCCATAAACGTGTTCATACAGGAGAGAAACCGTACAGCTGTGATCAGTGTGAAGCAGCTTTCACCACATTAAGTAATCTAAAAATCCATAAACGCGTTCATACTGGAGAGAAACCGTACAGCTGCGACCAGTGTGGGGCAGCTTTCTCCACAATAACTTATCTAAAAGTCCATAAACAGATACATACTGGAGAGAAACCGTACAGCTGTGACCAGTGTGGGGCAGCGTTCACCAGACTAGATAATCTAAAACTCCATAAACGTGTTCACACTGGAGAGAAACCGTACTGGTGTGATCAGTGCGGGAAAACGTTTTCCCAAAACAGTAGCTTAAAAACGCACCAACGTGTTCACAGTAAGAGCAAACTGTGACGTTGGGCTTTGTCTTTTACATTTAGTCATTTAGCAGACGCTTTTATCCAAAGCGACTTACAAGTCAGTACAAGATACAATGGTAGGCAGGGCAGCGTGAGGAGGTCTCCCACATGGGAGGCAGTGATGTTACCACTACACTAACCAGCCACAGGTGTTTATCAAGCTTATGAAGTTTAAAAACCAGCAAATCGTTGAAGCTCTGAACAGGCCAGATGTTTTCTCACGTCTTTAATCTATGTGCTGAACGTTTCCTACTTTAATTAGATTTCTCAGTCTTCATAAATCCCTTTGGAAAATAGAGACTCAGGTCATGAAAGTCGCAGCTGGTTTAAAATTACAATCCTCATTTTTGTTATTAAAAATTTAATTATTCAACTATAAAGTTCTGATTTAGCTTTTTCCTGTTAGCTTTTTAATCTTGCACTATTTTATCCAGACGACAAGAATGGAAGTTTATATTTCCCACATTTGTACTTTGTTCCTAAAGAACGCTGTGCTTCACAGTTCAAGTGCTCAGCGCTGAACAACTCTCTCTCAACAGATATGTTGGTGTTGTGCACTCAGAGATAAAAGCCTGTTTAGTGTGAAACTAAATGTGTTGGTTCGGTGCAGTTTAACATTCTGCTGCTACAGAGATTCTATTTGAGACAAGAAACACGAGTCGTGACCACATAAATTCAGTTGTGGGATTTTCCCAGACTCGAGAAGATCCTGTCATGATCGTTAAAAAGTTCAGTCATGTCGAACATTTCAGCTGATTAAAAAGTATGTGTCTAATAATCAGAAGCACCTCCTTATTGAATGCCCTCCCTCAAAAATATCCTAAATATCAAATCAACCTTCTCACTGGCCGACGTCCGACTTTAACGGAGTCACGTCCAAAGACCTGGATCAGTTTTAACTGTAACATGTTTAAACAATAATCTTTGCTAGTTTGTCGTTTTGTTTGCTTCTGTATTTTAGTGTTGAACAGATGAAACTGAATCAACACTGGAGACTAGTGTTGGTCATTTTTAGTAGTATTATTAAGAGCTGTTGTGCTTTGTGGTTGATTTGTCGATGTTGTGCTGCTGTTTTTAATTCTAAAGAGCCTCAGTAATAGTTTAAAGTACAGTAGCTTCATGTGACTGATGTAGTTTAAATAAATACTCTTTATATGCTACGCTGTGATTGGACGGTTGTTCCACCACCTCCACCCACACCAACTAGATGAATCTGTTTTTACTAGTTCTTATTTCTACTGTCTTGGTGATTTTCATCACTGAATGTGTTAAACACTGGCGGTAAATCATTAAATAATCAGGAAGTCGACTCTGACCATCAGCTTCTTCTCTGCTTCAGTTCCTGTTGGAAACACTGAACTCTCGTTGTTTGTAGTGTGAACGTGGTGTAAAGACGCCCGGACTTCATGTATGATCACGTTTGTCAGGACGAACGGGTCCAAAGCTGAAGAGTTGGACTGATATTGAGGTTCCAGAGAAGGAGAAGACACCTCTGAACTGTCCCGTCACACACTGTCTTATTATCTTAGACATCTTATCTTCAGGAGAGAACACCTGTACCAGGTAAATGTTTCTGTGTGTTTAGAACCATCGTCCTACATTGTTCTGTGTGTTTAATTTAAATAAACCGGTTCTTGAGTTTGACAATAGAAATTAACTTGATGCTGAATAAACGTTGTCATGTTTTATTTCTTTAAGACACTGAAATAACTCAGTCTTTAGAGCTCCACAGCCGCCTGCTGCAGGTCGGGGGCTGCTGCCCCTCCTGAACTCAGATCTTGGACTTACTTGAACTGCTGATGATGCAGATGTTCTGAACCTAGAGGAAGCAGCTGGATAAATCCCTCATACTGACTTCACCATCAGAAGATTCTGGAGAAACCTCTGTGCACAAGAAACAAGGCTGAAACCCAATACTGGATCCTTCAGGTCCTCAGTACTGCATTAAAAAGAGACATGGTCCTGTGGTCACTGCATGGACTCATGAACTCCTCCAAAGTCACTGTATCATCCAGGAGTAGAGGTAAAAGGTTTATTATGTGAACATGATCCAGAAGTGCTGAAGTCTTCTCTGGACCAAAGCTTGTTTACTAGACCCAGGACTGTTGAGAAGTCAGAATCCTGTATTGGACTAGAAGGACATGTTAGTCCCTCAAAACTCCAGCAACTGGTCTCAGTTCAGTTCAGTTTGCAGACACTTACAGACTGTGGTTATAGGAAGATGGGGCGCTGCATCGATGTAAACATGGTCCTGTAGTTTCAAGATGACCTTATGTTTTCTTAATATGGTCCATTCTCTCAGTTTAAACACATGTTGTCTGTGGATAAAATATGGGTCTGTGATATTTATCATACAGTTTGTAGATTTCACACAGCGTCCCGGACAAAACACAGAGTTTAGTAGCACAGCTGAACTCCAGTGTTTGGATTCACTCTTTACATTAAATCATGTCAATGTGTTTTTACCTTGGACTGAAGAGTAATAGAGAAGCTGATTGTACGACGAGATGACCAACAGTAAACACTGATGGAGTGTTAACACTACACTACATAAGATCACTCCACCAGGAGACCTGACTGACTTTAGAAACTTCTGATCAGGTCCTACTAATCTCTTATTAAATATGGAGAGATTAAATGAGCTCTGTGTCGTTTTAAATGTTTGATGATGTTTAGATTTGACCTGTTTTCATGATCTTTTCTAAACCAAAACTAATTCTTCATTGTTTCTCATGAGCTCTTCATAAATCACCTCATCTTCAGTAGCACTGGTTAGAAGTGGGTCCAGTTACTGAGGTTTTTTCAGTGTAACTTCACATATTTAGTGCTCAGTTGATGGTTTTCTTCAGTAATGAAGGAAATGATGGAGCCTCTGCTACATCTACTAAAAGAAATATCCTAAAACAGCAAACAGAGAAACTAAATGAGGTCTGACGACTTATTTCTAGGAGGGCAGAGACGTATTTTAATGAACATTAACAAACATCAGTTAATTAGAATGATGGATCATGAGGATGAAGTTACCGACCACGGTTCCAGGTTGTTCTGAGTCTGTGTATCGAGGGAACAGCAGCGATCACACAGGACGACTCCTTTTAAACAGTCATATTACAGATCTGAGAACAGTTAAACTGTTACTTTAGTACATCTGCTGTGTATAGAACCACTTTCAGTGTCATCTGTGTTAATGGATCTGTCACCGGTCAGTGTTTGTGAAGAGCTGAGTCCACCTGCTGGGGTTCGGTTGATCCTGCTTCTGTGTGAAATCATAGATCTGATCACCTACAGCCAAACACACCTGAGTGCAGCGAATGTGTCACAGGTAACTGTGGTGTAGACACACCTGTTGGGAGGACGAGCCAATCACAGGCTGTGTAGCTGCTGCAGACATCTTGTTAGGACTGTGACACTCACTCACTGTAAATAACATTAGTAAATAACATCAGCTTCATCCAGACTTCTCCAAGTAATAATGTGATATAATATTCATATCTGTGTTAAAGTGAATTTTTATTCTGAAAGGTGATAAAGAAGCTGCTGTTTCACCTGTTCTCGCCTGTTCTCACCTGTTTTCACCTGTTTTCATCTGTTCTCACCTGTTCTCACCTGTTTCGTCTGTTCTCACCTGTTCTCACCTGTTTCGTCTGTTCTCACCTGTTCTCACCTGTTCTCAGCTGTTCTCACCTGTTCTCACCTGTTCTCACCTGTTCTCAGCTGTTCTGTCTGTTCTGTCCTTCAACGTCTGCAGCACCATGCTGAGGATGTTTCATGAGTCTGTGGTTCCAGTTTCATCTTCTATGCTGTGGTCTGCTGGGGCAGCAACATGAAGGTGTCAGACACTAACAGACTAAACAAACTGATTAGGAGGGCTGGCTCTGTTCTGGGGGTGGAGCTGGACCCTCTACATGTCTACATGACTTTCCTACTGTTCTACTGTGATTCACTGTGACACCTTCCACGTCTTTATTAAACTACATATAAGATGTAGTTTATGATTCAGAGTCTACTACTACTACTACTAATAATAATAACTACTACTACTACTACTACTGTTACTACTACTACTACTACTACTGTTACTACTACTACTACTACTACTGTTACTACTACTACTACTACTACTACTGTTACTACTACTACTACTACTACTGTTACTACTACTACTACTACTACTGTTACTACTACGACTACTACTACTACTGTTACTATTACTACTACTACTACTACTACTGTTACTATTACTACTACTACTCCTACTAATACTACTACTACTACTACTGTTACTATTACTACTACTACTACTACTACTACTACTACTGTTACTATTACTACTACTACTACTACTACTGTTACTATTACTACTACTACTACTACTGTTACTATTACTACTACTACTACTACTACTACTACTACTGTTACTATTACTACTACTACTACTACTACTGTTACTATTACTACTACTACTACTACTGTTACTATTACTACTACTACTGCTACTACTACTACTACTCCTACTACTACTACTACTACTACTACTGTTACTATTACTACTACTACTACTACTACTACTGTTACTATTACTACTACTACTACTACTGTTACTATTACTACTACTACTACTACTGTTACTATTACTACTACTACTACTACTGTTACTATTACTACTACTACTGTTACTATTACTACTACTACTACTACTACTACTACTACTGTTACTATTACTACTACTACTACTACTACTCCTACTAATAATACTACTACAGCTACTACTGCTACTACTACTACTACCTTTACTACTACTACTACTACTACTACTACTACTACTACTACTACTACTACTACTACTACTACTACTACTACTACTACTACCACTTCTACTACTACTACTACCACTACTACTACTACTACTACTACCACTACTGCTACTACTACTAATAATAATAATAAATACTATTACTGCTACTACTACTACAGCTACTACTACTACTGCTACTACTAGTACCACTTCTACTGCCACTACTACTACCACTTCTGCTACTACAGTTACCACTTCTACTAATGCTACTACTACTATTACTACTAATAACTACTACTACTACTACTACTACTACTACTACTACTACTCTCTTCTGGTATTTGATTTGTACATATAAGATGTAGTTTATGATTCAGAGTCTACTACTACTACTACTACTACTACTACTACTACTACTACTACTACTACTACTACTACTCTGTTCTGGTATTTGATTTGTACATATAAGATGTAGTTTATGATTCAGAGTCTACTACTACTACTACTACTACTACTACTACTACTCTCTTCTGGTATTTGATTTGTACATATAAGATGTAGTTTATGATTCAGAGTCTACTACTACTACTACTACTACTACTACTACTACTACTCTCTTCTGGTATTTGATTTGTACATATAAGATGTAGTTTATGATTCAGAGTCTACTACCACTACTACTACTACTACTACTACTACTACTCTCTTCTGGTATTTGATTTGTACATATAAGATGTAGTTTATGATTCAGAGTCTACTACTACTACTACTACTACTACTACTACTACTACTCTGTTCTGGTATTTGATTTGTACATATAAGATGTAGTTTATGATTCAGAGTCTACTACTACTACTACTACTACTACTACTACTACTCTCTTCTGGTATTTGATTTGTACATATAAGATGTAGTTTATGATTCAAAGTCTACTACTACTACTACTACTACTACTACTACTACTACTACTACTACTACTCTCTTCTGGTATTTGATTTGTACATATAAGATGTAGTTTATGATTCAGAGTCTACTACCACTACTACTACTACTACTACTACTACTACTACTACTACTACTACTACTACTACTACTCTGTTCTGGTATTTGATTTGTACATATAAGATGTAGTTTATGATTCAGAGTCTACTACTACTACTACTACTACTACTACTACTACTCTCTTCTGTATTTGATTTGTACATATAAGATGTAGTTTATGATTCAGAGTCTACTACTACTACTACTACTACTACTACTACTACTCTCTTCTGGTATTTGATTTGTACATATAAGATGTAGTTTATGATTCAGAGTCTACTACCACTACTACTACTACTACTACTACTACTACTCTCTTCTGGTATTTGATTTGTACATATAAGATGTAGTTTATGATTCAGAGTCTACTACTACTACTACTACTACTACTACTACTACTACTCTGTTCTGGTATTTGATTTGTACATATAAGATGTAGTTTATGATTCAGAGTCTACTACTACTACTACTACTACTACTACTACTACTCTCTTCTGGTATTTGATTTGTACATATAAGATGTAGTTTATGATTCAAAGTCTACTACTACTACTACTACTACTACTACTACTCTCTTCTGGTATTTGATTTGTACATATAAGATGCAGTTTCTGATTCAGAGTCTACTACTACTACTACTACTACTACTACTACTACTACTACTACTACTACTCTCTTCTGGTATTTGATTTGTACATAAAAGATTTAGTTTATGATTCAGAGTCTACTACTACTACTACTACTACTACCACCACCACTACTACTACTACTACTACTACTACTACTACTACTCTCTTCTGGTATTTGATTTGTACATATAAGATGCAGTTTCTGATTCAGAGTCTACTACTACTACTACTACTACTACTACTACTACTACTCTCTTCTGGTATTTGATTTGTACATATAAGATGCAGTTTCTGATTCAGAGTCTACTACCACTACTACTACTACTACTACTACTACTACTACTACTACTACTCACTTATGGTATTTTATTTGTACATATAAGATGCAGTTTATGATTCAGAGTCTACTACTACTACCACCACCACTACTACTACTACTACTACTGTTACTATTACTACTACTACTACTACTACTACTACTACTCTCTTCTGGTATTTGATTTGTACATATAAGATGCAGTTTCTGATTCAGAGTCTACTACTACTACTACTACTACTACTACTACTACTCTCTTCTGGTATTTGATTTGTACATATAAGATGCAGTTTCTGATTCAGAGTCTACTACCACTACTACTACTACTACTACTACTACTACTACTACTACTACTCACTTATGGTATTTTATTTGTACATATAAGATGCAGTTTATGATTCAGAGTCTACTACTACTACCACCACCACTACTACTACTACTACTACTGTTACTATTACTACTACTACTACTACTACTACTACTACTCTCTTCTGGTATTTGATTTGTACATATAAGATGCAGTTTCTGATTCAGAGTCTACTACTACTACTACTACTACTACTACTACTACTCTCTTCTGGTATTTGATTTGTACAGATAAGATGTAGTTTATGATTCAGAGTCTACTACTACTACTACTACTACTACTACTACTACTCTCTTCTGGTATTTGATTTGTACATATAAGATGTAGTTTATGATTCAGAGTCTACTACTACTACTACTACTACTACTACTACTACTACTACTACTACTACTACTACTCTGTTCTGGTATTTGATTTGTACATATAAGATGTAGTTTATGATTCAGAGTCTACTACCACTACTACTACTACTACTACTACTACTACTACTACTACTACTCTGATCTGGTATTTGATTTGTACATATAAGATGTAGTTTCTGATTCAGAGTCTACTACTACTACTACTACTACTACTACTACTACTACTACTCTCTTCTGGTATTTGATTTGTACATAAAAGATTTAGTTTATGATTCAGAGTCTACTACTACTACTACTACTACTACCACCACCACTACTACTACTACTACTACTACTACTACTACTCTCTTCTGGTATTTGATTTGTACATATAAGATGCAGTTTCTGATTCAGAGTCTACTACTACTACTACTACTACTACTACTACTACTACTACTACTCTCTTCTGGTATTTGATTTGTACATATAAGATGTAGTTTATGATTCAGAGTCTACTACTACTACTACTACTACTAGTACTACTACTACTCTCTTCTGGTATTTGATTTGTACATATAAGATGCAGTTTCTGATTCAGAGTCTACTACTACTACTACTACTACTACTAGTACTACTACTACTACTACTACTCTCTTCTGGTATTTGATTTGTACATATAAGATGCAGTTTCTGATTCACAGTCTACTACTACTACTACTACTACTACTCTCTTCTGGTATTTGATTTGTACATATAAGATGTAGTTTATGATTCAGAGTCTACTACTACTACTACTACTACTAGTACTACTACTACTCTCTTCTGGTATTTGATTTGTACATATAAGATGCAGTTTCTGATTCAGAGTCTACTACTACTACTACTACTACTACTAGTACTACTACTACTACTACTACTCTCTTCTGGTATTTGATTTGTACATATAAGATGCAGTTTCTGATTCACAGTCTACTACTACTAGTACTACTACTACTCTCTTCTGGTATTTGATTTGTACATATAAGATGTAGTTTCTGATTCACAGTCTACTACTACTACTACTACTACTACAGATACTACTACTACTACTACTACTACTACTACTACTACTACTACTACTACTACTACTACTACTACTACTACTACTCTCTTCTGGTATTTGATTTGTACATATAAGATGCAGTTTCTGATTCAGAGTCTACTACTACTACTACTACTACTACTACTACTACTACTACTACTACTACTACTACTCAGAGTGAAGTTATTTAAATGATTTACTGACATGAAGACACGTTTACAGAAGGAAACTCACCACTTCTGTTTTTCTTATCATGTCCATTTATATAAATACACATTTTCACACATCCTCAGTCTCTGAGCTGTTCACACGTTCAGTCGTCTTCCAGACAACATGAAGACTCCATGTGTGTCTCTGCTGCTCGGTGAGTCCAACACTTCTACTAGAACTGATCCGGTCCAGAGAAAACTCCCATTGACTCTGGAACATTTCACTGAGTCTGAACTGACCTTAAGACCTGGATCCAGACTTGTGTTCCTTTCCTTTGACATGTCTCCAGTTGAACTGCTGACATGTTTGTCCTCTTTGGATCTTTACACGACGGCTTCACTTCTAAGATGATTTGACTTTGAAATGTTTGGTTTGACTCTGAAGGAAACTTGTTCCCAACATGTTCACCTGTCCTCCTGTTCCAGGTGTGTCTGTGCTGCTGCTGTCTGGACTGACTGTTTCTGCAGGTGAGCTGATGGAGGAGAAGACAATCACTGACACTGACAGTAATACACAGACATTTACTCTGTCTGTCTGTCTGTCTCTGTCTGTCTGTCTGTCTGTCTCTCTGTACCTGTCTGTCTGTCTCTCTGTCTGTCTGTCTCTCTGTACCTGTCTGTCTCTCTGTCTGTCTGTCTGTCTGTCTCTCTCTCTGTCTGTCTCTCTGTCTGTCCGTCTGTCTGTCTCTCTCTCTCTGTCTGTCTGTCTGTCCTCCAGTCTCTCTGAACCTCAGTCCAAACCGTCTTCAGTTCTTCAGTGGACACTCTCCAGTGTCTCTGAGTTGTGTTGAAGATGGACAGACAGTTGATGGGACAGTGAAGAGGACCAGAGGAGGACAGACTGAGGACTGTGGAGCAGCTGCTTCAAGCTTTGGAAATTTTACTGGTTCCTGTTGCTTCATGTCGAGTCTCGACCAGTCAGACTCTGGAGTTTACTGGTGTGAAACCAGTTCTGGACGAAGCAGAGATCAGATCAACTTCACAGTATCTGGTACAGAAACAGTTTTTATTCGTCGCTGTAACTCTGTCTCTGTATGACTCTGGTCTGTCGCTGTAACTCTGTCTCTACGTGACTCTGGTCTGTCGCTGTAACTCTGTCTCTACGTGACTCTGGTCTGTCGCTGTAACTCTGTCTCTACATGACTCTGGTCTGTTGCTGTAACTCTGTCTCTACGTGACTCTGGTCTGTCGGTGTAACTCTGTCTCTGTGTGACTCTGGTCTGTCGCTGTAACTCTGTCTCTACGTGACTCTGGTCTGTTGGTGTAACTCTGTCTCTGTGTGACTCTGGTCTGTCGCTGTAACTCTGTCTCTGCGTGACTCTGGTCTGTCGCTGTAACTCTGTCTCTACGTGACTCTGGTCTGTCGCTGTAACTCTGTCTCTACGTGACTCTGGTCTGTCGCTGTAACTCTGTCTCTACGTGACTCTGGTCTGTCGCTGTAACTCTGTCTCTACGTGACTCTGGTCTGTTGCTGTAACTCTGTCTCTGTATGACTCTGGTCTGTCGCTGTAACTCTGTCTCTATATGACTCTGGTCTGTCGCTGTAACTCTGTCTCTACGTGACTCTGGTCTGTCGCTGTAACTCTGTCTCTGTATGACTCTGGTCTGTTGCTGTAACTCTGTCTCTATATGACTCTGGTCTGTCGCTGTAACTCTGTCTCTACGTGACTCTGGTCTGTCGCTGTAACTCTGTCTCTACGTGACTCTGGTCTGTCGCTGTAACTCTGTCTCTACGTGACTCTGGTCTGTCGCTGTAACTCTGTCTCTACGTGACTCTGGTCTGTCGCTGTAACTCTGTCTCTGTGTGACTCTGGTCTGTTGCTGTAACTCTGTCTCTACGTGACTCTGGTCTGTCGCTGTAACTCTGTCTCTATATGACTCTGTGTGTTTTTCAGGTCGTGACCTGATCCTGGAGATTCCTGCACTTCCTGTTTTGACAGGAAGTGATGTCACTCTGCGCTGTAGAAACAGAAACGATGAAACAGTCGCAGCTTATTTCTTCATTAATAGAATCCTCAGTGGATCTGGATCAGAGTTCATCCTCAGTAGAGTCCAACCGTCTGATGAAGGTCTCTACTCATGTTCTACTGATACACTGGGAGAATCTCCTCAGAGCTGGCTGAGGGTCAGAGGTCAGACACTGACATCACTTCCTGTTTCTATGACCCTGATCCTAAACTGACCACTGAACCAGATTCTACTCTTCTCTCTACAGATCCTCCTCCTACAACCTCTGCTCCACCCTCCACCACCCTCTGCTCTTCTACTCTAACCTCTCCTCTCCCAGACTCCCTCCCTCCCCCTCCTCCCTTCTTCTCTGTACTCATTCCAGTTGCAGCAGTTCTGGTTCTCCTGGTTCTGGTTCTAGTTGCAGTTCTGTTGCTCAGGAGGAAACAAACAGGTATGAAAAGTGAACAGACTGGATCCAGACTGGTCAGTGAGTCTGATCCAGTCTGCAGGTCTGTCCTGGACCTACACGGACTGGTTGGACTCCTGTCCCCTCCTGTCAACACTGATCCAGCAGCCAGTAGTAGAAGTCCAGTCTGTGTGTGTGAATCCACCAAAGTCCTCCAAACAGACTGATCACTGTGTGTGTTCCTGCAGGTCCAGGACCAGGACTGAGGTGTCCTCTGAGATCTGTTCCTCTGCTCTGCTGTGAGTCCTGCTTTCTGTTCACAACATCAGCTCCTCTACTTTGGACTCTGGTTCTGAACCTTGTTCTGTGTTTGTAGGTCTGACTGTGCTGCCTGCTGCAGGTGAGCTGATGAAACTCTGTCTGTGTGTTGACCTCTGACCCTCAGTGACCTCTGTTCTCCTGTTCCAGGTGTGGTTCTGTTGCTGTGTGGACTGTTGGTTCCTTCAGGTGAGTTGATGAACAGATCAACACCTGCAGAAAACAACTGATACAAATAAAGTTTGAACTAAACATCAACTGATGTAGAACAAATTAGTCGGAGGTCCGAAATTCAGATTCACTTTAAAACACGTTGTTGACGACAGAGAAAGAAAATAAAGAATAAAACTAAATAAAACTAACTCCTTCTCTGCAGGTCCTCCTCCTCCTCCTCCTCCTCCTCTTCCTCTTCCTCCTCCTCCTCCTCCTCCCTGTGTGTCTGTGATCAGACTCGTCCTCCACCTCGTGGTCTTCTGTCCGTTCTGCATCTGTACTGGTCTGATGGTGTCCATCTGCTGCAGCAGGAAGACAGGAGACACACCAGCTGTTACCATGGAGATGACCCAGCCCGTCGGAGGAGCTCACGGATTGGATGAAGACTACGATGACGCCACTGCCGACGTCACCACCGAGCACGACTTCTGAGCTGCAGAGACTGAGTTTGTTGAAGCTGCTCGATTCTCTAATGAATGAAGAAAGTGACAAAGTGCGGTGGTCTGAAAAACCCAGATCATCACAGGAACATCTCAGAACCACTGTCTCCAAATATCACAACATGGACTCTAGAGGACTCTGGTCTAACTCGGAAAGACCAGTGGTGAACTGGTGACAGGGTCGTGGGAGGTCGAGGCTCACTGATGCACACGGGGACAGAAAGTTGGCCTGATGGTCGGACACCTGCAGATAATGTGAGCTGTGCAGCTGGAGGAGAGCTCAGTCTGTGTCTTCTCTTCAGCAGTGAGAGAGTGTGTGTCTGCCACTGCATCATATGTAGTGTGGTTCTCAGAGGGTCTGATAGGGGGCGCACTTGTGTGAATGTGGCCTCAGATGAATCCAGACTACAGGCGGTAAAATCATTGGGTGGAGCTCCAAGTCCCCAGAAGTTCAGGACCATGCAGAGGACAGATGAGAGGGGGGGTTTCTTAGAACAAGACATGAAATCCAAATGGACCTCTGCCGTGGGGGGGTACGGGCAACAAGTAGTGGATTTAAAGGGAGCCCACGGTCGTCTTCTTAGACATTATCCCGATGTGTCTCTGTATGTGGACCTGTTGTTGTCCATAATCCTAACTGGACTCTTGAACACACTTTGCTGCCTCTTGGTCTGATTTCTGAAGAACTGCTCCAACATTTGGACCCTATGAAGGACAGAACTGGACTGAACTGAACCAAGAGACAGACTGAAACTGGGACTCCACACTATGCTGCCCCAGACACAACAGACCGTGATGCTCTGTGTGTTCTGAAGAACCACATTTGACTTTCAGCACTTTGCTGCTCTGTTGGATTGGACCACACAGGCCGGCTTTCTGTCCCCGTGTGCATCAATGAGCCTCGGCCTCCCACGACCCTGTCACCAGTTCACCACCGGTCTTTGTTGGACCACTGTTGATAGATAGTGACCACTGCAAACTGGGAACATGTTGGACTTCAGGGAACGATCAGTTTTTATTTAGCTCCTCATAGATTTTACTGACTGGACTGTGTGGACTGTTGCAGAGACACATGGAGTCTTCATGCTGTGAACAGTTTTAGTGCTGATGACTTTCAGAGATAACGTCACTGAGGATGTGTGAAAATGTGTCTTTCTAGAAATGGACGTGTTCAGAGCTGATTAGAAAAACAGAAGTGGTGTCAGTTTCCTGCTGTGAACGTCTCCTCTCTTCATTAAAACATTTCTAATCACTCTGCTGTGAATCACAAACTGTCTCATCTAGTTTTTCTTCAAACATTAAAACCAACTTTTTCTCCTGGGACTGAAAACTTGTGGCTGTTTGAATGTGTAAATGTTGTTGATGTTCCCAGTGGAACAGCTCAGAACCAGAACCAGTGTCCTACTTCACCATGAAGCCTGTTCTCACTGTCTGTGAGCTGCAGTGGAACGGAGAGAGAGAAGAACAACGAGCAGCAGACAAAAGGTGAAGCTGCTTTGGTGAACTGGCCCATCATCAGACTCTGACCAACCAGTTTCCTTCTTCAGTTTCTTCAACGTGCTCCACACGGTGACGTCCCACTGTTTAAGTCCATCACTGACCACATCATGAGTGAGTCTCATTCATGGAAGAAGCTGCTGGATCTGCTGGAATCACAGGAAAAAAGAGTTTGATGGACGTTTGAGTTTGGAACAGCACAAAGTGAATAAGAGGAAGTCGACTGACAGGAAATGAGTTCTGTGGTTTGGTCAATGTGCTTCTCATGAGTCAACATGCTCACATGGTGGGAACAGCAGTCTAAGCAGAGACACCCAGACCTCCCTTTCCCTGAAACTAAAGTCCAGTTCACCTCAGCTGGCTCCTGTCGATGTGGAGGAGCAGCGACTCTACTCTGAGCTCCTCACCTTATCTCTGCAGGCCGACCAGGTCGCACATGTTGTCTGCTGAGATGAACACTCACTGAGAGTTGGAAACATCTCTTCAGTGAACTTGGACACAGCAGCACAAAATAAAAGAAGTGAACTGTGACCTCCAACATCACACCGACTTCTACAACAGAGGAAACTCTGATATTTGTGCAGTGTTGCTGTGAGATGAAGAAAAAACAGT
Source organism: Anabas testudineus (assembly GCF_900324465.2). NCBI lineage: Eukaryota > Metazoa > Chordata > Actinopteri > Anabantiformes > Anabantidae > Anabas > Anabas testudineus. The sequence goes on along the minus strand of NC_046627.1, from coordinate 776,615 downwards.
CAGCGTTTGTTTTAGTGCAGTTCCATATGGAACCTGTTCTCTCGAAGTTCTGTTGGACTTTTCTTCTTGGTGAAGTGAATGTTTTTATTCCACTTCTGTTCCGTTCATGTGGAACAGACCCGTGTGTTCCTACAGATTTCTGTTGTTTGTTCTATTAGAAAACACAGAAGACACCGTTCTGTTGAAATAAAGCTCTTTATTGACTCCAAATCATCCTCCATTGTTTACAGGCTGGAAAATGGATCAGACACAAAACCAAGCCGCTGCACTGTGAACTGATCACTGCTGATCACATCTACTCAGAACCTTTCATTTCAACAGGAAGTCTCCACCTCTGGGAAGTTCTGGTCTTCACCTTCAAAATAAAAGTTCCACCTCAGTGACACACTAACACACACAAACTGGGTTTAAGATGCTGGTTCCAGAGGAACAGGGTGAAGTACAGGGAGGTGAGGTGGAGTTAGACCAGAGTCCTCTAGAGTCCATGTTGTGATATCTGGAGACAGTGGTTCTGAGATGTTCCTGTGATGATCTGGGTTTTTCAGACCACCGCACTTTGTCACTTTCTTCATTCATTAGAGAATCGAGCAGCTTCAACAAACTCAGTCTCTGCAGCTCAGAAGTCGTGCTCAGTGGTGACGTCATCGTAGTCTTCATCCAATCCGTGATTCAAGATTCAAGATTCAAGATTCAAAAAACTTTATTGATCCCAGAGGGAAATTGTTTTGCCTCATTACCATTGTTCTCAAAACAGACAGAAAGAAAAGGAACCACAACCAGGAAAGAACCAACACCAACAGAAATACACAATAAGGTTGAATGAGATTGAAGATGTGCTGGAGAACAACACATAGCTGAGGAGCACAGGCTTTCAGCACCCTTGGGCTGACTCCATCAGGACCTGCAGCCTTTGTGGGGTGAAGCCTGTTCAGTTCTCTTCTCACCTGCTCAGCTGAGATTGTTAGGGTGGTGGCTGAGTCGTGTGGGGGAGGGACTGAGGAGCAGTTGGTGAACTGAAGTGGGCTCTGTGACTCAGCCTGGAATCGATTGAAGAAATTATTAAATTCATTGGCTCGGTCCACAGTCCCCACATTCTCCTGGCTGCTGGACTTGTAGCCAGTGATGGTCCTCATGCCCCTCCACACCTCCCTGGTGTTGTTCTGTTGAAGGCTCTGTTCTAGTTTTCTCCTGTAAACCTCCTTCCCCTCCCTGATCCTGACAGACAGCAGTCTCTGGACCCTCGCTGCCTCCCTGTCTCCTGATCTGAATGCCTTCTTTTTGTCATTCAGGATGGCTTTGATGTCCTGAGTGACCCAGGGCTTATTGTTTGGGAAGCAGCAAATGGTTTTTTGTGGGTACGTGGGTGTCCACACAGAAATTAATGTAGTCAGAGATGCAGTCTGTCAGTCCATCAATGTCCTCACCATGAGGTTCACAGAGAGTCTTCCAGTCTGTCTCTTCAAAGCATCCCTGCAGGGCAAGGTGTGCCCCCTCTGTCCACCTATTTACAGTTTTAATGGTGGGAGGCTGCCTGTGAACCAAAGGTGTGTATTGTGGGAGGAGATGTACCAGGTTGTGATCCGACTTTCCCAGAGGGGGGAGGGCAGTGGAGCTGTAGGCATCTTTAACATTAGCATACATCAGGTCCAATGTCCTCTCCCCCCTGGTGGGACAGCTCACAAACTGGGTAAAGGTAGGAAGTGTCTTATTGAGGGTGGCGTGGTTAAAGACTCCAGAGATCATAAAGAAGGCGTCAGGGTGTCTGGTCTGCAGGTTGGAGGTGACCGTCTGAATGACATCACACGCAGCAGCAGCGTTAGCGGATGGAGGAACGTAAACAGATTAATATGGAGTGTGAAAACTCTCTGGGCAAATAATATGGACGAAGTACCACAGCCAAAAGTTCAATATCAGGACTGCATACACGCTCTTTCACAGTGACATGACCAGGATGGCACCACCTGTTGTTAATGAGAACATCACCCCCCCTCCTCTCCTCTTGCCTCCTGTCCCAGCGCACGGTGCTAAAACCGTCTATATTAACACTGGAGTCAGGAATACCATCATGCAGCCATGTCTCTGTGAAACACATCAAACTACACTCTGTAAAGATTTTCTCCATCTTCACCACAGTTCGTCCATCTTATTGTCCAGTGATCTCACATTACCCATAATCACAGAGGGGAGATGAGGTTTGAATCTTCTCACCTTCTCTCTGAACACCGTCAGACCTTCATCAGACGGTTGGACTCTACTGAGGATGAACTCTGATCCAGATCCAATGAGGTTTTCATCACTATATAGATATAGATATATATAATAATATACATACATATATATATATATATATATATATATATATATATATATATATATATATATATATATATATCTATATATATATATATATATTATATATATATATATATAAATACAGTACAGACCAAAAGTTTGGACACACCTTCTCATTCAGAGAGGCAAAATTGCAGATTCACACTGAAGGCATCAAAACTATGAATTAACACATGTGGAATTGTATAAATAACAAAAAAGTGTGAAACAACTGAAAATATGTCATATTCTAGGTTCTTCAAAGTAGCCACCTTTTGCTCTGATTACTGCTTTGCACACTCTTGGCATTCTCTTGATGAGCTTCAAGAGGTAGTCTATAGTCTACTATAATATACTACATTCTACTATCATCATATACTATACTATATACTGTAATATACTACATTCTACCATCATCATATACTATACTATATACTACATTCTACTATCATCATATACTATACTATATACTACATTCTACTATCATCATATACTATACTATATACTACATTCTACTATCATCATATACTATACTATATACTACATTCTACCATCGTCATATACTATACTAAATACTGTAATATACTACATTCTACCATCATCATATACTATACTATATACTACATTCTACTATCATCATATACTATACTATATACTACATTCTAACATCGTCATATACTATACTAAATACTGTAATATACTACATTCTACCATCATCATATACTATATACTATAATATACTACATTCTACTATCATCATATACTATACTATAGACTACAACAGTCTACTATCAATCATATACTATACTAGATACTATATATACTACATTCTACTATATCAGATACTATATACTATAATGATCTACATTCTACTATCATCATATACTATATACTAACTATAAATACTACATCTACTATCATCATATCTATACTATATACTACCATTCTACTATCATCATATACTATACTAATATACTTACTACTTCACTATCATCATATACTATACTATATACGTACATTCTACCATCGTCATATACTATACTAAATACTGTAATATACTACATTCTACCATCATCATATACTATACTATATACTACATTCTACTATCATCATATACTATACTATATACTACATTCTACCATCGTCATATACTATACTAAATACTGTAATATACTACATTCTACCATCATCATATACTATATACTATAATATACTACATTCTACTATCATCATATACTATACTATATACTACATTCTACTATCATCATATACTATACTATATACTATAATATACTACATTCTACTATCATCATATACTATATACTATAAAATACTACATTCTACTATCATCATATACTATATACTATAATATACTACATTCTACTATCATCATATACTATATACTATAATATACTACATTCTACCATCGTCATATACTATATACTATAATATACTACATTTTACTATCATCATATACTATAATATACTACATTTTACCATCGTCATATACTATACTATATGCTATATACTGTAATATACTACATTCTACCATCGTCATATACTATATACTATAATATACTACATTTTACTATTATCATATACTATAATATACTACATTTTACCATCATCATATACTATACTATATACTATAATATACTACATTTTACTATCATCATATACTATAATATACTACATTCTACTATCATCATATACTACACTATATACTATAATATACTACATTCTACTATCGTCATATACTATATTATACTATATACTATATACTATAATATACTACATTCTACCATCATCATATACTGTATACTATAATATACTACATTCTACTATCATCAAATACTATACTATATACTATAATATACTACATTCTATCATCGTCATATACTATATACTATAATGTACTACATTCTACTATCATCATATACTATATACTATGTACTATAATATACTACATTCTGCAATCATCATATACTATAACATACTACGTTCTGCTATCATCATATACTATATACTATATACTATAATATACTACATTCTACTATCATCATATACTATAACATACTACATTCTACTATCATCATATACTATACTATATACTATAATATACTACATTCTACTATCATCATATACTATACTATATACTATAATATACTACATTCTACTATCATCATATACTATATACTATAATATACTACATTCTACCATCATCATATACTATATACTATAACATACTACATTCTACCATCATCATATACTATATACTATATTCTATAATGTACTACATTCTACTATCATCATATACTATACTATATACTATAATATACTACATTCTACCAACATCATATACTATATACTATAATATACTACATTCTACCATCATCATATACTATATACTATATTCTATAATGTACTACATTCTACTATCATCATATACTATACTAAATACTGTAATATACTACATTCTACCATCATCATATACTATATACTATAATATACTACATTCTACTATCATCATATACTATACTATATACTACATTCTACTAACATCATATACTATAGTATATACTATAATATACTACATTCTACTATCATCATATACTATACTATATACTACATTCTACTATCATCATATACTATACTATATACTATAATATACTACATTCTACTATCATCATATACTATATACTATAATATACTACATTCTACTATCATCATATACTATATACTATAATATACTACATTCTACTATCATCATATACTATAATACTATATGTACTACATTCTACTAACATCATATACTATACTATATACTATAATATACTACATTCTACTATCAAATCATATACTATATACTATAATATAACTACATTCTAACCATCATCTATACTAGATACTATAATATACTACATTCTACCATCATCATATACTATATACGATATTCTATAAATGTACTACATTCTACTATCATCATATACTATACAATACTGTAATATACTAACATTCTATCTACCATCATCATATACTATATACTATAATATACTACATTTCTACTATCAGCATATACTATACTATATACTACAATTCTACTATCTCATATACATTATACTACTATATATATATACTACATTCTACTATCATCATATAATATATACTATAAAATACTACATTCTACTATCATCATATACTATATACTATAATATACTACATTCTACTATCATCATATACTATATACTATAATATACTACATTCTACCATCGTCATATACTATATACTATAATATACTACATTTTACCATCGTCATATACTATACTATATGCTATATACTGTAATATACTACATTCTACCATCGTCATATACTATATACTATAATATACTACATTTTACTATTATCATATACTATAATATACTACATTTTACCATCATCATATACTATACTATATACTATAATATACTACATTCTACCATCATCATATACTATACTATATACTATAATATACTACATTCTACCATCATCATATACTATACTATATACTATAATATACTACATTTTACTATCATCATATACTATAATATACTACATTCTACTATCATCATATACCATAATATACTACATTCTACTATCATCATATACTATAATATACTACATTTTACTATCATCATATACTATATACTGTAATATACTACATTCTACCATCATCATATACTATACTATATACTATAATATACTACATTTTACTATCATCATATACTATAATATACTACATTCTACTATCATCATATACTACACTATATACTATAATATACTACATTCTACTATCGTCATATACTATATTATACTATATACTATATACTATAATATACTACATTCTACCATCATCATATACTGTATACTATAATATACTACATTCTACTATCATCAAATACTATACTATATACTATAATATACTACATTCTATCATCGTCATATACTATATACTATAATGTACTACATTCTACTATCATCATATACTATATACTATGTACTATAATATACTACATTCTACTATCATCATATACTATATACTATGTACTATAATATACTACATTCTACTATCATCATATACTATAACATACTACGTTCTGCTATCATCATATACTATATACTATATACTATAATATACTACATTCTACTATCATCATATACTATACTATATACTATAATATACTACATTCTACTATCATCATATACTATACTATATACTATAATATACTACATTCTACTATCATCATATACTATATACTATAATATACTACATTCTACTATCATCATATACTATATACTATAACATACTACATTCTACCATCATCATATACTATATACTATATTCTATAATGTACTACATTCTACTATCATCATATACTATACTATATACTAAAATATACGACATTCTACCATCATCATATACTATATACTATAATATACTACATTCTACCATCATCATATACTATATACTATATTCTATAATGTACTACATTCTACTATCATCATATACTATACTAAATACTGTAATATACTACATTCTACCATCATCATATACTATACTATATACTACATTCTACTAACATCATATACTATACTATATACTATAATATACTACATTCTACTATCATCATATACTATACTATATACTACATTCTACTATCATCATATACTATACTATATACTATAATATACTACATTCTACTATCATCATATACTATATACTATAATATACTACATTCTACTATCATCATATACTATATACTATAATATACTACATTCTACTATCATCATATACTATACTATATACTATAATATACTACATTCTACCATCATCATATACTATATACTATATACTATAATATACTACATTCTACTATCATCATATACTATAACATACTACGTTCTGCTATCATCATATACTATATACTATATACTATAATATACTACATTCTACTATCATCATATACTATAACATACTACGTTCTACTATCATCATATACTATACTATATTCTATAATGTACTACATTCTACTATCATCATATACTATACTATATACTAAAATATACGACATTCTACCATCATCATATACTATATACTATAATATACTACATTCTACCATCATCATATACTATATACTATATTCTATAATGTACTACATTCTACTATCATCATATACTATACTAAATACTGTAATATACTACATTCTACCATCATCATATACTATATACTATAATATACTACATTCTACTATCATCATATACTATACTATATACTACATTCTACTATCATCATATACTATACTATATACTATAATATACTACATTCTACTATCATCATATACTATACTATATACTACATTCTACTATCATCATATACTATACTATATACTATAATATACTACATTCTACTATCATCATATACTATATACTATAATATACTACATTCTACTATCATCATATACTATATACTATATGTACTACATTCTACTATCATCATATACTATACTATATACTATAACATACTACATTCTACCATCATCATATACTATAACATACTATATCCTACCATCATCATATACTATACTATATACTATAATATACTACATTCTACTATCATCATATACTATATACTATAATATACTACATTCTACTATCATCATATACTATATACTATAATATACTACATTCTACTATCATCATATACTATATACTATAATATACTACATTCTACTATCATCATATACTATATACTATAATATACTACATTCTACTATCATCATATACTATACTATATACTATAATATACTACATTCTACTATCATCATATTCTATACTATATACTACATTCTACTATCATCATATACTATACTATATACTATAATATACTACATTCTACTATCATCATATACTATATACTATAATATACTACATTCTA